>NC_059372.1:39802930-40102930 GCF_019703515.2 Myxocyprinus asiaticus
TGAGTGGTCCAAACATCATCTGCAGCCTGAAACTGAACTTTTGGTAGGAAGTTTGGATTGAATGCACTTGTTCCCTTGCTCCCTATTTAGTGAATAACTTAACCTCCAGTGTGCTTTTGGATGAACCCATTGATTCTCCATGTTATAATGCATAGTAAATAGAGGATTACTAAGGAAAAAATGCATTTGAGCACACATTAGTGTACATTGTGTTTAGCAGTGTGGAGTTTTGCGATAAATCGCTCAAATTTAAAAAATGGCATATCGGATGAATCTAGAGACTCTAATCATTTGACTCAAACAGGTTTCAGTGTAAAAACGTAATTAGGTTTCTTACCAGATGGAGTTTTGTTGCAGTTTCTCCCAAAAACTACGCTGTGGTTGGCGACATGTTGTTTAGTCACATGACTCCGTACGTCTTTAACCCTTTACTGACAGCACAGAGTCTCCTGAACTGAGATCAGTTGGTTTAAATGAATTTAAATTAAGTGTTGCGAATAGTGAAGCCAAAATACAACGTCCACACTTGTGTACACGAGGATAAATTACTAATGTTTAAAGTTCCATTAAAGTATGTATAATGAATGCATTGATTTACAGTTATACATAATTAAGTAAATAAAATATAAAACGTTTAAAAAAAAAAATGAGAGTCCGGTTACAGGATTGTTGTGTGTATTTAATATATAACACAGCATTGTTAAATTCTTGATTCTGATTGGTTGACAGACGTCTTAAGGTGTTGTATAATTTTCTATAACTTCATAGATGTGAAGTAGTGCCAGGTTTGTTGAATGCATTCCAGTTCCGTATCACTTTGCCATGTTTTTTTCTGAAAAGATTTAAACTGACATAACTTCAAAGAGCCATACAACCTACATCATCAATTAATACTAAATAAAAATAAAAATTCAATGGTCTGTGTTCAATTATTCCTTAATTAATGGTGTGAAACAAAGTGTCACTTTTTTCATTTTATGCAAATATATTAATGATTACTGTACTGTACAATAAATAATTTGAGCTTTTCTTACTATTTTTCACTGTGACTTTAATATGACTTTGGAAAAAAACTTGTTGTGTCTTCTTTCAAAAGGGACCACAACTGTGCCTGTAATCCAAAGGCTTTATGAACTGCAACAGTTTTATTTTGGGTATGTCATTTCTTGGGTTTGTGTTTAAAAGGAGGTTTCAGGTTAACAGGTTTATTAATCTCAACAATAACGCATTAGCTTTGGCAGCCCTAATTTACAGCTGAACTTTAAGAACTGTCAAATGACAGAGCTGATCAGAGAGCAGAGTGAACAGCACTGCATGTATGGCTGTCCTCTCTTTTTCTCCCATAATTTCTTTCTCCGGTCTCTCCCTCCATCGTATTCATCACATGCTGACATTTAGATGAATGCTGGGCCTCAGGAGTGAATCTAACCTTTCCTCTCCCAGACAGCACTGGACGCATTCATGTGCGTTTGTGTGTGTGTTAAATCTGTCAGATCTGAGCAGATATTACACTTCGTCTATTGTTTAGAACTCTACCTGCATTCAACAATAAGGCAACCTTACAGATATTTGCAATTTACATGATAATGCTGTTGTGTGTGTGTGTGTGTATCAGGGATATTCAAGTTTTGATTTCATTAGCTTTTATTTTTATTTCCTAATGCATTTTCAATTTCAGTTTATCTTTAGTTTTTATTGTTCAGAAACAGTTTTGATTTTGTATCTTTGGAAAATGACTTTTTAGGTTAGTTTTTTTGTTTCAGTATTTGTTTTCATCCCCTATATTTAAGCATCACAAATTGTTCCATCTGCCTATGATGACATGCTTTATTAGAAAATGCAACAAGTGAATTGTGATTGGTTGTTTAACCCATCTAATTGGCCAGTTTTCTTCTTGACAGAAAACACAGATAGACTAAAGTCATCCTTGAGGAATTCATTAAAACAGACCATACACCATTTACTGAAAATACAAAAATTGTAAGTAATTTTTTGATTGTAATTTTGTGCACATATATAGATTTGATTTAGTTTATGCTCTTTTGAAAAACCTGTTTTTAGCTGTTTTTATATTAGTTAAGAAAAAAAAATTCCCTACTAGTTTTTATATTTGGCATAATTTTCAATAACAGACGTGCAAATAACAGTGTTGGGGAAGCTACTTTGAAAGTGTAGCTTCCCAAGCTAACTTAATATATTACAGTCAAGCTCTTCTTTTAAAAAAAGTAGTATGCTACACACTACAAGCTACTAACAAGTAGCAGCTAAATGTGTTGAAGCTAATTAAAGAAGAAAATATTTTTAGACTTCTAACAATCGGATGATATTATTTAATTATGCAATAATATAACCTAATAGTTACTTATTTAAATAGAGTTACATTCCCTAATGAAAATTAACCATGGTTTCACAACAGTTACAATAGTTTAACCATGGTATTTGTAGTAAAACCCAAGTAACTACAAAATTATCCATGGTAAACCCATGGTACATTTTCATAAGGGTTAAACAAAAAGGGTGAAATTGAACATAAATGTATACTTAATATACACTAATTTAAATCTAAAACACTAATCTAAAACACTAAACACTAATCTATTTTTTATAGCTAATTTGTATGAACCCTTTAAGCTAAGATGGGCCAGAGAGAAAACAAATAATTGTCAAAAAAGTAACAACTACAGTCTTGACCAACACAAATTAGGTATCGTTAGAAAGCTTAGAAGCTCTACTTTCCAATGCATGCAGGCATTATGACCAAAACTGAACAAGTTCTTTTAAATTTATAGACAAATCAGAAGTGTTCTATTTTGATCATTTATTAAAAAGAATTGCACATTATTGCAATCAGTAAAAATCAAACTGATCAAATAGCCATGTGTCATATGTTGTTGGAAAGCTCTCAAACAGTAGAATACAACCAGCCTATTTGTTTTACTCACAGACAAAATATGGCGAGTAATAGCTAAGTATATGTCTTTGACAATTATGTTGGTGTTGCTTATATATGCCACATTTTCACTTATACTTTTACGAAAAATAAACAGAACATAAAATATTACCATCACTAAGAGGAGGTGATTATCTTTCAAACGAGCCCACACACAAGGTAATCTGATGCATATAGTTCATTAGATAATCCACACAAAGCACAATGTTACATATGACCACCAGGAGATGGCGCAAAGTAAATGACACAAACTCAATGACGCAGACTCATTGAGTCAAAAGGCACTCATTCTGTGAAATCTCATTACTAAAATCATGTCTCCATGATATGCATACCTTTAGTCATTGTTGTGATTGCATGTGTAATTAGTTCTTATGTACAATTATTATGTTTTATTTGTTTGGAGAGGCTTTTGGACACATGGAGATGTTTTTGGATTTTTGTAGTGCTATAACTTTTGATTGCTTTGTCGGATCAACAGATACAACTGACATGATTGGGAACAAAACAAAAGCAGTTTTTGAAGCCAGCTTATTTACACCCATAGATACTAATTATAAGGGAATCTTTATTTTAACCAGTTCATTTACATGAACTTAAATGATTTGGTTTCCCAGCACTACATGAGAGAGAGAAGATGGTTGAGGTGAGTGTGTTTGTTTACTCCCTCAACTCAATGCTGCATTCACAATACAATGTGTAAAATGCAGTGTTTTGTGACACTAAAGTACTACTCATTGGAAAATGAAGCTTGTTACACTACTGTAAAAATGTATTTAAGTTAGTTGCATCTCTGCTTTTAGTTTACTACTCCCAAACACTGGCGCATATATACTATACCTGAAACCGACGATAGGGAACTCTTTACAGATATTGCACTTGGCCTGATGTTTGGCCGTTTCTGCTGCCGCCACTCTGTGCAGGACAGGAAGCCACACCATAGACTGAGGCTCCAGCCTCATCCAATCAATGAAGTGCCTCGGTTCCAGCTCTACCTTATTGGTCACCTGAGAACAAAGATATACACAAGCAGCCAATCAGAGAAGGATTTCAGAAATCCCATAAACATCATGGGAGAGTAACTCAAACAATGCAGCACGTCTGAAATCAAGACGACAGCCAGAACAATTTCCCACTAAAACACCATAAATGATGTGTCAATCGCATGGCTGCTTTTATAGAGATATAACAGCCTCATAAATATTAGAATGAAAATGGAGTGTTCAGAGAACTACAGTGGGCTTCAAAACTTCGAGTCCACATTGGAAATCTCAGAGTCAAAATCTAATTTATACTTGGAAATAAACAGAATGTTTTAGGATTGTGACTAAGTGTAAAACAAAGAAACGTTGTTATAAAATGAAGAAACATTTATGATTCCACACTATTTTTAGGGCAAAAAAATCAATCTGTAACAGTGACAGTGTTGGGCAAGTTACTCAAAAAAGTAATCCATTACACATGACTAATTAATTCTCTGAAATGTAACCAGATTACATTTCTGATTACATAATTGAAAAGCAATCAGATTACTTACAGTATTACTTTACTTTTAAGTTACTTTCTCAAACACAAAGTAATTCAGTAAAAATAGTAATTCACTGTAATCGGATTACAATAATTTAAAATGTAATTTGTAACTACTTTTTGACTAAAACAGTTTAGATTACAATAATGAATTACTTGATAATCAGATACTGCGGTGCACCGCCTTCAATTGTAAGTGCATTACAGTTAACATTTTTACAGATTTGTGTTTGTTTTTGCAAACTGAGAGACGAGTCAAATAATCTTTTGTGGTATTCAACAACAGGCATCACAACGTGTTTTGAACCCAGAACATTAACAATGGAGGACAAATTCCCATATTTTAATTATAGTAAATAAACAATTTGACAAATAATACACTGAAAACCAATTTTGGTATGAATTCTTCTGATGTCCTTGATAAAAACAACATTCTTAGCAGTGATGTCAGTGGCTAAATGCACTGCAGACAGATTCGTTAAATGTCACTTAGCACGACAAACAATTTAGTCACTTGAGGGACAGAGACATACACACACACACACACACACACACACGCACACAGCCTCTATGACAATAGTTATCTGGAGGTTTGCGCTGTGATAACATCACACACAGCTCTGACCTCTGAGCCATGACCGCACAAAACACGCCAGAACCTCAAGCAGCAAGAAGACAAGAAAGCAAGAGAGACTGAATGTTGTTTGCATGGATCCATCCATCAGTATTGAAGGACTTTTGAATGGCTTCAGGTGAGACACTGTCCTGTCTGTCTGTCAACCTTTCACTCATGTGTCTTTCATCATCCATGTCTCTCAACTCTCTGTCCTAATGAGTCATCGTGCTTTAACAATCACACCTATCCATTATTTCCTGTTTGCTCTAAGATGTGGCAGTGATGTCCCTCTAAGGCATTTCTCATCCTGTAAGTCAGTTCTGATTGGATCTTGTCATCTGATCATCCGCTCTTGTTTAGACACTGCTGTCATCAATCTGTCTCTTCAAAGACAAAGAGCTTTTATATGCTGCACTGTGTGGGGCAGAATTCAATCATGCCACTCACAACAGACAGACAGAGAGACAGACAGACTGATAGAAAAACAGACCAAAAGACATAAAGATAGACATTATTAAGTTCTATAATATTGAATTACCAAATTTCAATCTGGTGTAAAATCTTTAACAGTTTTCTACAGCCCATAGCACTGTATGGAAGTGAGGTATGGGGTCCACGTCACTGATCAAAACTACACTAGATGGAAAAACATCCAACAGAATCCCTAAACACAGAATTCTGCAAACTGATCTTGAAATTATAAAGGACAACAAACATGTAGAGCAGAATTAGGCCAATTACCATTGATCACTACTATCCCCCCCCCCAAAAAAAAGATCTCTACATTTTTGGATGCATTTGAAATCAAGTCCCACAGAATCACTATATTTTAAAGTGCTACGAACCCAAGAACTGAACCCCTGAAAAAGTCCCCTCAGTCAGCTGGTTCTGAGACTCACTAACCAGTCTCAGACCAGCATTTCCCTTCAACCAAACATAAAAAAAAATCAGATCATCAAACAATCCAAAAAAACATCTATCTGGAACATTGGGATCAGGAAACTAAAACTCAAAGATAATTTTAATTCTATCAATCCCTAAGTCAAACTATGAATTGGAAAAGTATCACCTGACTGTAAGAGATACAAAGCAGAGACAGATCCTGACCAAGTACAGGCTAAGTGAGCACAGTCTAGCCATCGAGAGAGGCAGACACAGAAAAACATGGTTACTCATAGAAGAAAGAGTATGTGCTCACTGTACAACAGGTGAGGTCGAGATAGAGGTGCACTTTCTACAAGGGACATTTATATGGATACATTTACAAACAGCATAAACAACTTTACAACCACGAAAGAACAAGAACAAATTTAAATAAGTACTTTGAGAAGAACACATCGGCACTGGAGATTTATTCTAATGTGCCACAGCCTGAGAGACAGTGGGTAAAAGTGTATTGTGTGTTACCCCAGTGCGTTCACCACAGTGACCCTCAGTATATGTGTATATGAATGTATGTGTATGTAGACATGTTAGGGTTCTTCAGTTATGTAAACACTATGGTCTTCAGCAGTTCAACAATGTTTTCATTTGTTACATTGTTTAACTTACATTTAATTATAGATTACTATGTTTTTTTATATACAACCTCTGCTTTGACAATATGGTATTATTTACAGTCATGCCAATACAGCCACTTTGAACTGAATAAATAGACAGATACAGACTGACAAAAAAACAGATGAACTGAATATATAGATAGACAGACAGACAGAAAGACAGATTAACTGAATACATAGACAGACAGACGCACAGACAGTAAATAGATAGATAGAAAGACAGCGACAGACAGACACATGATTTAAACAGACAGACATACAGACAGATTGATAGATGATGGATAGATAGACAGACAGATTAATTGAATAGACAGACAAACGAACAGACAGTAAATAGATAGACAGACAGCGACAGACGAAAAAAACAGTGTAAGTAGACAGACGGACAGTAAATAGACAGACAGATAGATAGACAGATGAACAGAGTAAATAGATAAACAGACAGACAGAATATAGACAGACAGACATATAGATAAGACAGAGACTGAGAGATTAATTGAATAGACTGACAGACAGATGAATTGCATAGATAGACAGACAGACAGATTAACTGAATAGACAGACAAACAGACAGCAAATAGATAGATAGACAGACACAGTAAATAGACATACAGACAGACAGATAGATATAGCACTTGCCATAGATGTGGCTGTCTTGTCGGGCACTTCTCATGCACCTTACAGTCTAGCTGTTACCACAAAATCTCAATGGGGTTAAGATCCATAACACTCTTTTCCAATTATCTGTTGTCCAATGTCTGTGATTCTTTGCCCACTCTAACATTTTCTTTTTGTTTTTCTGTTTCAAAAGTGGCTTTTTCTTTGCAATTCTTCCCATAAGGCCTGCACCCCTGAGTCTTCTCTTTACTGTTGTACATGAAACTGGTGTTGAGCGGGTAGAATTCAATGAAGCTGTCAGCTGAGGACATGTGAGGTGTCTATTTCTCAAACTAGAGACTCTGATGTACTTATCCTCTTGTTTAGTTGTACATCTGGCCTTCCACATCTCTTTCTGTCCTTGTTAGAGCCAGTTGTCCTTTGTCTTTGAAGACTGTAGTGTACACATTTGTATGATATTTGAAGCATTGTATAGTCTTCATTCCTCAAAACAATGATTGACTGACAAGTTTCTAGAAAAAGCTGTTTCTTTTTTGCCATTTTTGACCTAATATTGACCTTAAGACGTGCCAGTCTATTGCATACTGTGGCAACTCAAAAACAAAAACAAGACTATACTTTGTGATCAGTTGAATGCCACTTTGGTGAATTAAAGTACCAATTTCCTTCCGAAACAGCAAAATCTGTACATTATTCCAAACTATTGGCTGCCATTGTGGATGTATGTTTGTATGTATGTATGTATGGATGGACAGATGGATAGATACAGTTGAAGTCAGAAGTTTACATACACCTTAGCCAAATACATTTTAACTCGTTTTGTTTTTTTTTTTTTGTTTTTTTTCAATTCCTGACATTTAAATGTAGAAATCATTCTCTGTCTTAGGTCAGTTAGGATCACTAACTTTATTTTAAGTATGTGAAATGTCGAGGCCTGGGTAGCTCAGTGGTAAAATACGCTGGCTACCACCGCTGGAGCTCGCTAGTTCGAATCCCAGGGTGTGCTGAGTGACTCCAGCCAGGTCTCGTAAGCAACCAAATTGGCCCGGTTGCTAGGGAGGGTAGAGTCACATGGGGTAACCTCCTCGTGGTCGCTATAATGTGGTTTGTTCTCGGTGGGGCGCATGGTGAATTGAGCGTGGTTGCCGCGGTGGATGGCGTGAAGCCTCCACACGCACTTTGTCTCCGTGGCAACACGCTCAACAAGCCACGTGATAAGATGCGCGGGTTGACTGTCTCAGACGCGGAGGCAACTGGGATTCGTCCTCCGCCACCCGGACTGAGGCGAATTACTATGCGACCACGAGGACTTAGAGCGCATTGGGAATTGGGCATTCCAAATTGGGAGAAAAAGGGGGAAAATCCCCCCCAAAAAAAGAATGTGAAATGTCAGAATAATAGTAGAGAGAATTATTTATTTCAGCTTTCATTTCTTTCATCACATTCCCAGTGGGTCAGAAGTTTACATAAATAGATAGACAGACAGACAGAAATACAGAGAGATTAATTGAATATATAGACAGACAGACAGACAGACGTACAAACAGATGAACTGAATAGATAGATAGACAGACAGACAGACAAACTGAACAAATAGACAGATAGGCAGATAGCCAGAGCGATAGGTAGGCAAATTGAACAGATAGATAGATGGATGGGAATACAGACAGAGAGACAGAAAGAAAGGAGAGAACAAGACAGACGCACAGACATTAAGAGAGACAGACAGACAAATGGAGAGATAAACAGGTGTTTTTTATTTATATGGGAAACAGATGTATGGAAAGACAGGCAGACGGAGTGTCTCATAAAATGTTAAAAAATAACAATAATCAACCAGCAAACAATTTAAAGAGGTAACCATCTCTCTCTTTCTTTCTAAAGTGGATATTCATAGTCAGTGTATTTGCTGAATTTACACGTAAAAAATTACTGGAGGACAAAAATGTGAATGCTCACAAGACCATTAAAACACACACGCACGCGTACACACGCAACACACACACACACACACACACACACACACACACACAAGGTCTTGTCTGGGGTAATTTGAGGATATCGTGAGCAGTGTCTGTCTGTGTGTCTGTGTGTGTGTGTGTGTGTGTATATACGCACATGTTGGAAGCAGCTGCGGATGCTAGGCTCGATGTTGCTCCCGCCGAAGGCCGCTACTTCGCCCAGCTGTCGGGGGATCTGAATGGCATCATGGAGCAGCAGACCCAACTGCCTCTGATCACACGTATCACCCGCTGACGACACCTGATTAAACAGACCTGAAAAACACACACATACACACATCAGTATGACCAAATCATGAGCTCTCTAACATTTCACTGAGAAAAAAACCCCACAGGTGAATGCAATACAAATATAATACACCTGTAGACAGATAGATACACAGACTGATAGATAGACAGACAGACAGGCAGATATACAGACAGACACATATATACAGGCAGATATACTAACAGATATAAATAGACACAGATAGACACAGTTGATTAATATTCATGCAAACTCAAACTTCTTAATTTAGTGATAAATATGTAATTTTCCTATTATCTTTTATCTAGTCCCTGACAGCAGTCTCTCTCTGTTTCTGATTTGACCTTGGCTTGGGAACGGAGATAACCTTGATTAACACAGCAAGACTAGACCCCTGCCAGAGCTGATAATGTCTCACACACACACACACACACACAGCAGAACTCAAGACCCTTGTGCTTAGAGCATCACAGCCATTCAGAACACACTATTTTCTCATTCATGAAGACAGCTAAAGTCAAAGAGACTATATCACTGTGTGGATTGTCCAGTGCTATATCAGTCTAAAGGTGAATGAACAAAAACTGAGCGGTCCGTGAGTCTGTCAGTCTCTCAGCACTGCTTTACAAAGTGCTGACCCGAGAGATTCAATCTTAAACTGCTGACTGAAAATAGAAAAAAAAAAAAAGGATGATTTCCATCTCAACAAATGTGATGTCATTTTTCTCCTGTCTCTACGGTACTTCACACATGGAGAACACTCGCTGTTGTACCTTTAAACTAACGTGTGAAGGGATTTGTGTATTGTGAGTTTTGATCACACAGAGGAGCAAAAACCCAGAGCTCCTGAGATGAATCACAACTTAAAAGAGCAAAAAGCCTAATTACGTGGCAAGGTGCATCATGGGAGCGCAGTCTGTGCTTCAGATGAATGCGCTTTTTGAAAAGACAGGAGAAGGGCATCGTAGGATTTGTGGTGTTTCATTAAAAAGTTAATTAAAGGGGGTGAGTTCCAGGAGCTGTGATTTAACAATGCCATTGGGTACAAAAAGCATCGTACATTTCATTCAAATTATAAGCAAAAAAAAAAAGACAAAAACCTCAACAGTCACTAACGAGATAAGTCAGCAAAAATAATGAAGAATGAAGCACGAGGAATTGCTGAAATACTGTACAAAGCAACAAAATGATGGCCAGTCAGAACATATTTGATATACAGCTGTGGAGCAGGATTTTTGACCAATGAAATTTAAAGGTGGGCGAGACAACCTAGCATATAGAATTACTAAAAATGTTAGCAATTTGAAATGGGAAACAAATCTAAAAACACTGCAGCAAAATGCTGTTAAATGTTTAAATACCTTACCATATATTCTGTAAAACTGTATTAGACAATATAATTGTGCTGTAAAATATTGTACTTTTTAGAAGTAAAATATATGAATTACCTTACAATTTAAAGTGAGCATTTTTATACCGTATGCTGTAAAACTGTATTAGACAAAATGTAACTTTTCTGATATTGTACCTTTTTCTAAAGTAAAATGAATGAATTACCTTATAATTTACACTGAAAATGTACATACGCTGTAAAAATGTATTAGACAAAAAGTAATTTTACTGTAAAATATAGTACGTTTTAGATGTAAAATTTATGAATTACCTTTTAATTTACATAAAAAATTTATATATGCTGTAAAATTATATTAAAAAATATAATTTTACTAATAAATATTTTGTTTTAGATAGAAAATGTATGAATTACCTTATAATTTAAAGTGAAAATCTATATATGCTGTAAAATTAGATAAAATGTAATTTTACTTTATAACTTACAGTGAAAATTTACATATGCTGTAAAAATGTTTTAGAAACAAATGTAAATTTACTGTAAAGTATTGTAAGTTTAAGAGGTTAAATATATGAATTACCTTATAATTTAGAATGAAGATTTATATTAAACAAGACATGAACTTTTACAATAAAATAATGTTAAAGGTGCAAGATGTAACAATTTTCATGTAATATTTGCCCTTTTTTTGTCAGTGTGTGAATGGCTTGTAACGAAACTTAAAAAATGAGCCCTTCCCGGACTTCCTAGGTTGACTGATTTTCATGCGAAGGGAGCGGGTCACTTTTGCCGGGAAAATCCAAAGGATGTGACGTTTCTGCGTGCTTCCGAGAGCCTTGCATCAGTGCTTCTCTTCCGCTTTTCAACAGCGACAACAAACTGCAACACTAGGTAACATTATCTTAGAGATGGAATCCAGCAAACGTCCGGCTCCCAGCACAACACCGACTCCAACACAAACTCTGAGTAAGCCAAAAAATAAAAAATAAAATAAAATGTATCTGCTGAATCCCGTCTGGCTAAGCGGGAACGTGATCGTGCGAAAACTAGAGTGAACATCGGCAAGGCATTTGATTCCTGGAGGGACCTTCATTCGGTTTTGGGGATCAAAACCGACCCTGAATTGACATTCTTCTTATTGGACAGGTAAGCTTACATAACTGTAAAGCATGTGAAATATAGTGCCATAAGGATTGATCTGTGTAATTTTAGCTAAACTACAATAACACATGAAATGAATGCTAGACAATGTTCAAGATAATGCAAAAAGCTCCATTCATTAGTGTAATGTAACTTGGTTATACAGAAAATATATACATTCTATTATTATAATACAATAGTGCATCGATATATCAAAATGACAGTTGTGATGGAATCACATCAATAATGAACTGTGTCAACATATTTATAATGTACAGCCTATTTTATAAACAGCTACTGTCATCATCCACCAAATTTAGCTAACAGCTATTGATAAAGCTCAAAATGCAGTCAATGTATCATGCAAAGAAAAGTGATTACTTCAAACTACAGTCTCGCATAGCCAGACCTATATCCACATTTTGTTTTAGCCCTGTTCCAGCACTGGAGACTCAAATATAATATGCAGTCTCAGAGTTTGTAGTAAAACAATCATAACTATGTAATTTTTATTATGCTACCTCATCTGTCAGCATGATGCCGGTGGATCACGTTCAGTCTCTTTGTACGTTACGTCATTGTTTTGGTTGATGCTCGCTCACTCGCGTCCCTATGGAGTGTGTGCACGAGCGCGGGCAACAGGTAGCTGGCTGCAGTTCACTTAACAGCCACAGGTGTTATTAATAACAAGGGTTTCTGAATCTTACATACTGCACCTTTAAAGGTAATGTATGCTTTTTATATGAATCACATTTATATTTTATTTAAAAAAGTTATGTTTCTTATTTTACTTTGGCGTCAGTTCTGACACACTGATATTGTTTTGTCAAGGTTGCTAGAAAGGCCATATAAAAGTGCCAGTTTTTCAAATGTAAAGTTAACAAAATGGTGCAGAAAGTGCAGAAATGGAAACCAAGCAACTGTGAAAATGCCTTGAGCATCATGACAGGTTAGGACAGAAACTCAGATTAACATGGAAGAGATGTGATTTATTACATTTTATCATGGTGCACCCGGTTAGGACACAGTGTTAGTTAAACCTAAGAGCTTACATTTGTATTTCTCCTCCAGGTGACCCTTACAAAGAGAGAGGAGGCCAATCTTCATCGACAGTACTCGGATCTTTCCACTGCGTCCCCTGTGACCCCCCAAAAATATAATGAACAAGAGGAGGAGGCAGCAATAAGAAGAGGTCATACAATCCAGTTATGTCCACAAGTCTATGACACGTACTCCAAGTCAAGTCTCAAATGTTTTTTAATAATGATTTTCTATATGATTAAGGTTAGCTTTATAACCCTGTCACAGGATAATACATTTCATTTATTTAATATTTTTTAAATGCATTATTTCTAGGGATTTCCTATTTGTCTGAGGAATGTTTGTGAGGTTTACCTTGAATAAAAAGATCATTTGATTTTAAATAACATGTATTTTTGAACCCTTAAACAGTTTCTTATAGGGGGTTCTAGTGTATAAATGTGTAAGTGAGTGTTAGACATACGTGTCATAGACATTGAGCAGCCAGTTGAGACACATGTCCACACACAGTGGGACATTGACCAGGTCTTTGTGTTCCTGCTCCAGTCCGTCATACACAGATGTCAAACAGTTGATGACCTCAGGAACCGTCAACTGCTGAGAGTTCACTGTCAACTTATGCTGCTGGAACATCGACTGAGCTACACTCAGATCCAACAGGTCCACTACGAGAAAGAGAGACAGACAGAGAGACAGCAACATCAGACACTTACACCACTGCCTAACTTTCAAGTGTCAACTCAATTTTGTGTACTCACTGAAAGCGAAATGCATTCTTTGAAATGCATCTTGCAGTGAGCCATTTGTTGTGGTTGTGGCTAGTTAGGACAAAAACTTAGATTGGCATGGAAGAAACATGATTTGTCGGTTGTCATTTGGTGAATGTTTCTGAGCGATCAACACTATTCATCTCTGGAGCGAGAGACTGTATATATTCCCTGCATCCTGTTAATACTTAATTAGGCTTATTAACTTCAAAAAACAAACAAACATGCAAATGAGGAGGATATGAGAGATAAGGCATGGAGACATATGAAGATACCACATATACACATGCATTCTAAAATTCTATTTGTGCTGTTAATTGGGCCTCTCTGAATTAACTGAACCAATGGAGTGAGACGAGGCAACGACGCAGCTCTAATCATATAAGATGCACACGCACACACAGACTTACAGCATAGTGCTTTCTGTAGGCGGCGGATCTTCATGGCCGTTCTATATGCAGAAAATCGCACATTGTTGAGGTCAGCTAGAGGCAAAAAGAAAATATAAGTGAGAATGTAGCTAACAAAAGTTTAAAATAGCATACATATAGCAATATACAAAAACCGAACTGAACAGACAATGAGTGCAAGTTTACATATGACATTCAATAAATCATTGAAACAATGGAAATAAAACTGAGGTGGGTGACACGTTGAAACCATAAATAACGCAACATTTGACACAGTCTTCAGAATGTAATCAACTGATATGGTCTAAAAACACATTTAACTAAATACAACGACTCGCATTTAACAAAATAAGTATTTAGTGTACAAAAAAACCAAAACAAAAAGAACACGTAAAATGCCTAGTTTTGAAATGGTTCACAGAAATAAAAAGTCTGAATGAACAGATTTAACCTCTTCAACTGTGGGGCATTTTTGGGCTGCCGCCTAAAAAATATTACACTCAAAATCTCACCATTTACAATAAAAAAAAAAAAAAGACTCCAATCATTCATAAATAATATTATATACTGTATGTTTACAATCTTAAGTTGAACAGAATAAATATATATATATATATTTGTTGTTGTTGTTGTTGTTGTCATAACTTTGTAAGCATGTAATTCTGGTTCTGTTCACACCATCTCCCTCCAAAAATATTATTTTATTCAACTAGATGGCAGCAAGTACGAGAAATTTTTTTTTTTTCCTCTATCATCTTCAGTCACAAAATGCTGATTTGAAATGTAGGTGGCGCTCTAACGCATTAGCCCTCACAAATGAACTTGTCCATAGACATTCAGTCTAATTTCAGTTCACTGTTTCATCAAATATCTCGGCATCTGAGTGGACTTGAAACTCTAGTGTCATCAGTAAGCTGAGATGCTCCCCTTTGTGATGATGTAAAACATTGTGACTAGGGATGTCCCGATACCATTTTTTTGAGAATGAGTATGAGTAACAATACTTTTTTTTTAGTACTCGCCGATAGAGTCTGATACCTGTTTTTATTTTCTGAACTCAATATCAGCAGTTTATTTCAATTTTATCATCAAAATTGTGTTTAAATAAATAAATTAAAACTTTAAATCAAATTAAAGTATAACATACACATTTCAACATGAAATTGTATGACTTTTATCAAATGAAGTGCTTTAACACAGAACCTCACAGCACAATCCAAAATACAACATTGGAGTTATTTTTGTCAAATAAAGCGCTGCATAACATAGCAGCACAAATGTGAGATATTGCGTAGGTATAATACAATTACTATTGATTTATTATTATTAATAGTAGTAGTAATACAGTGAATATTACATAACTTTAAAATAGTCATATATTTTTGTCATACTTTTTTTTATTTAAATTGAGCTTTTATTTTGGCAGAGCTTTTATTTTGAAGGGTTTCTGTGTTGTTAGACCAAGGAGCTCTGACGTAATGATGGCAAATTCCCAATGCGGAAAAGCAGGTCGCTACGTGAATCACAGTGATTATTAAACCACAAAAGGCTGCTATTTAAATAAATAAATATGTAGTCTGTATGTGCTGCATGCTACATAGTGATTTAGCGCTATCTAGTGCTCACTATCATCTGCTACAGAGTATGTGATGCTCATAATAGAGTTTTCCATGTATGAGTCAGGGATCTCTTAAGGTATGAGCACTTTGTGTCTTTATGTGAGCACAACACCGGCTCCACACGTTCACAAGCACTCACATTTAAAATGCTGCACGTGCAAACTATCTATTTATCTCATTAAATCACAGCTTTTGCTGTTAAATTATCTCACTAGGACATGACGTGATTTTAATCTGTGCGCTGAATGTTTACCTAATGACATTCGTATGTCAGATGGTATCGGAGCATTTTTACAAGTACGAGTACAAATACATGAGCGCGTTATCGGGACATCCCTAATTGTGACATAGTGCCCCCTTCTGATTCATTGAAATCAAAAATCTGAATGAGCATATTAAAGAAAATATTTAACAACAGACAGATCTGCTAAACTGACTTCCCTGTGATTGTCTCACCCGACACAGTGTTAACACCAGGTGTTAATAGCAGGTGTGAACAGAGTCTTTTATACTGAAATTCTATGCCCACACTGAATCTCAGTTATCCATGTGTTTACATGTGTGTGATGGAGATTTCCTGTCTCACAGAGACACATGGACACAAACCTTCACTGGCAGCAGGTCTCTAGAGCTGCTGTCCAGTATTTCTTCAGCAGTGTATTTGGGTGAGCTGTGTGTATCCCTAAGACCTGATAAGATGTGAATGAGTGTATGTGTGTGTTTGTGACACTTACAGAGTGAATGATACAGTTCGGTCATCTTGGGATGGTCCCAGCATGTCGACTGATTCTGATGACTAGAGAAAAGAAGTGAAAGAGGGTGACTTTTGAGTCTCTACGCCCATATGACTTGAGCTACACTCGAACACAAAAATGTTTTTGGGGGGAGATAAAAGGGGGATGTGGAGGACTGACTGATCTGAATGAGAAAGAGCAATAGAAAAATAGAGGTTGGATGAAATGGATGAGATAAAGATCTAAAAGAGAAATGGAGGGAGAGGACACAGGAGGTGGTAAGTTTTAAATCAGTGTGTGGACTGGTTTCTTTATGCTATCTGTTTCGTTTTTATTTGGGTCAGATGCAGCCGGACAGATCCCTCTAGGTCCTTAGAGAAACATTCACTTCAGTGAACTCACTAACACGACTGTCATTACATTCTCACCTCTGTGTCTGTCACATCCATAGTAATAGAAGCTGTATAATGGGAATTGGCATGAAAGAGGGGAACCTATAAATGGGCTGAGCTTATCAGCTCAGATACAATTAGTCTGAATAATATTCCTCCAATTTAATTTCTTCAATGAGTATTTTCAATTCAATGGCCATTAAAGTTACAATTATTCAGGTGACTCTTATAGTTCAGCATATAAGAGTGCTCAGAGTAGTGTTGTCACATGGTACCTTTCCCAGAGAAGCACGGCGTCTGGGCAGGACCCAAAATGACGTGTTTAGAAACTCTCCTCCAAAACAACATCAATCTTTTGCGGCATCTATTTAAAAGGTACAGGTATCTGCCATAGACTCTCACTGGAGCACAACAACAACTAAATTGGGAAGCATATACCTAACACTAAGTAAAAACTAAATTGGCACATAGCGCTTCCCACATCGTTTGGTCAAATGCGACCACCGCATGTGATCAATGGTCACATTTCAATATATATCTAATCACATGAAGACATCAGTGTGTTTCCGAGGGGTGAATTCTACAGAAATTTGGCACATTAAAACTTGCACCTTAATCATTCAACTCTTTAGGTGCCTTTTGCCAGCAGCAATTAACCACCTAAAGAAAGCTAGTGGTAAATGGATCTATTAAAAAGAGATGTCTGTATACAATTTCTACTGATCATTGCAGCAGAAGATTCTTAAAACCGGGCATACAGTATATCCATACTTGCATTGTAGACGAGCACATTTTTGACATTTTGCAACAAACCCCTTAAGTCAAGAAAACCCTTAAGGTATTGTCACTAAAGGGGCTTTGCCAGATACACTGAACACTATGGACAGCGACAGTTTTGCCCCCATGCCACGTTGCGCTTCTGTCAAGCTTTGTAATGTGGCGCTCAAAGTTTAAACAATGATAACCGGGCAATTTGCATATATGCAAAGTTTGTCTTTGCAATTACAGGTCCGACTTTACACCAAAGTGATTTTCACAAGGGTTTTTGCCTCACTCTTTTAGAGTACAAAGAAACAATAAATATCTCAAAAATAAATAATAAAAAAACAACTTTCTAACTTTATGAAGAGATAATGAATGTCTCATTATTTTTATCCATACATACTTACCTTTTTGTATCTGAGCATCCAGAGACCTCTGTTCTTGAACTAATTTAAATTCACCTAGGACATCCGAAGACCTTAACGTAAACGAGTCCTCTTATTACTTTCTGCAATGAATGTATCAAAGCAATTGCCAAGACATTTTGTCTTCTAGGTGTAAATACATGTTTTCAATGTTTATTGTGCACACCTCCTGCTTTCTTCCCTGGAAAAGTCGTAAAATCGACCCTTCTGTGGCGCTTTCTGCAAAGCTTGTCATGTGGAGAGCAAAAAGGCGCTTGATGCAAGTCATGTGGAAGCCACTTAAGAGTTTTCTAAACTTAAGGCATTTCTTGCAAACGGCTGCAGGTGCTAAGATCGCAGTGGTGGTAGATATCCCAGTAATGTATAGCAGATTGCATTCAGAATTGTTTGTGCCGTTATCTGATTTATATTATTCCTTTACGGAATCGGGCGCTAAAACGTCGCCCACAGTATGTGCAAATAAACAGCATTATAAGTGTGAGCAATTCATACTTAGAGAATTCCCCAATGAATATTTTCTGTCTAAAAATATATTTCTGATTTATTGTATCTGAATATCTGTGAGACAGCTGACACATGGCTAACCTGATCTGTCCTCTCATTTGCTCCTGTCTACCTCTAAAAGATACAGTGATATGATTTGATACATGCTAAACAAGAAAATGTCTCACTGTTTTTCTGTTTAGAGGTGAGAGAGAGAGAGAGAGAGAGAGATGGAGGTTCGGTAGGGATGCTGAGACATGTTGTCATCGGGTTTAAAGTAAATCTTATTGTCTCATTCATGACTCATTCACAAGCTGATGAGAGGTCTTCTTCGCTCCACTGGCATCATTATTTATACTGTGGTATATCTGCAGCACGATTTAGCAACCCGGCATCTATCACAAATGGATCTCCATGATGCCCAGCTTTTTCAAGGCAATTTGATTAAATAACAGAATATATTATGTTTTATAAAACAGTTAGTTCCGGAACTCGAATCTGATTAGGCGAGAGGCGTTCCAAGAGTGCTGCTAAAGGAATCATATCAGCACTGGTTTGTCTCACTCCACTTGTGTTCATGGCACTCCAAACTTAAGTGCAAGAGCAGTGCAGATGTGTATGAATTGCTAGATGTGGGGATATTGATTCATCACTGTAAAAATAAAGAATTCAGCCAGCAGGTGGCAACAAAAGACTTTCACGTGCTATGAACGAGCTGAGTTGACGTTGAGAGTCTGTGCTGTCAGTCAGTCCGCGAGTTTCATTGACATCATTGGATTTTCTCTCACTCGATCATTTGGATTACTGCTACACTATAACTGAGAAATAGAGTTAAACTAAGAGCTTCAGCATTACTGCCGATCACAGCTGAGAGTTGCAAAATATGGAGTAATCACACACCCTCAGGGCACCTCCGTTTCCAGGTTGGGAGGACATGTAAACTTTCAACATGGCAGAGGAGAGTATAGTTTCTGTGTTGATGTCAAAATACAAGTTCCCTAAAAATATACAAGAATGAAACTCCTGTCCTCCATGTTATCTCTCCGACAACAAAACACTTGAACCTGAGTGAAATACTCGTAGGATATTTCCGATAGCAGGTCTGATAGGTAGCATCACTCCACGATAGCTCAGAGTGGATTACTACCACACTACAGCTGAGGAATAGAGTTAAATTAACAGTTATAGTGTGTTCATCACTGCTAGTGACTCACGACAGACAGTTAATCACACAAGCTCGTGCTCTCTCTCTCTCTCTCTCGTTTTTCCTTTGTTATTTATTTACTTATTCTGTGAACTATTGTGTAAAAGCAATATCACACTCTCAATCATGCTGTTTTGTCTGTAAATTATAACCGATAATTATACTTCACAATTGTTGCACAGAAAATCAACATGATATAGTAGTCATTTGTATGAATATAGTACTCATTTGTCTTGTAATAAACAAATCAATAGATATCCTGTGATAGTAAAACTCATATAGCTTTGAAGCACAAATACAGAGTATGCGCTCTAGGTCCTCGTGGTGGAGTAGTGACTCGCCTCAAACCGGGTGGCGGAGGATGAATCTAAATTGCCTCTGTGTCTGAGACAGTCAATCCGCGCATCTTATCACGTGGCTTGTTGAGCGCGTTACCGCAGAGACGTAGAGTATGTGGAGGCTCATGCTATTCTCCGCGGCATCCACACACAACTCACCACGCGCCCCACCGAGAGCGAGAACCACATTATAGCGACCACGAGGAGGTTAAACCAACATGACTCTACCCATCCTAGCAACCGGGCCAATTAGTTGCTTAGGAAGCCTGACAGGTGTCACTCAGCACGCCCTGGATTCTACATATCTCGGGCCATTAACAACCCTATACACCTTTGGTAATTAGGCACGTATAAAAAAATTAATAAAAAAAAAAATCCAGACGGAACATATGGCTTGAAAATTCTGATTCTCTTCGGGTTTTTGGACTACAACCTGTACAACCTTCTGTAGCTTTTGTAAAAGAGAGAACATCTCAAGAGACTAATAAGGCAAAAAGTTTTAGAACATTTTGTCTTCTTTTTAGCTTTAATATGTGTGCAGTTTTTTTGTTTAGTAATGTATTTATTCTTCATCACAGTAATGATGAAACCTTTGCTAAAAATGTGGAAAGCACTGCAAATAAATGCTTAGTTACGTCTTGCAGCCACATGCTTCATATCTTTATTTAGAGGGCACATATACAGTAAGGAAGGCGAGATGTGTTTCATTCGAAACTGAGCTGCTTGCGGAATTAGCTGCTCTCTCTCTCGCTCTCTCTCAAGTTCAAAGAGCATCTTTCACAACACACACCCTGATAAACAAACATGAACTACACTGAAACCATTATATTCACAAAACAGTGTTTGGAATTAGAAAAATATCCTTCTCTACAGAATTCTTATCACATTCTCTTTCTTTTGATCCCCTCTCTGTCTCTCTGACTATAGCATACTTCTCTTTAAGCAGGTCTGACATGTTTAACCCTTTAAACTCTTAATTAATGCTTCTGATTATTTGAGTCAGCAGTCAGCAAGTCTTTTGTTTTGTTTGTTTGAGAAAGTTGGTGAGTGGTGGTGGTGAACAACAAGTTTGTCAGTCTTTTGGAGTATTTGGAGTTTTGACACTGCGTTTCAAGGGTCTGAGAGCGGTTCGTTTGAATTTTGGCTTATATGTGAATGAACTCAGGTGCCTTTAAAGCAAACTGAACTGGTGATGAGAGTATGATTTTGCGGTGTGTTGTGAAACACTGTGAACAAAAAGCACTACAGTTTCATTTCATTTTCACATTCACGTAAATCGTTTTTTTTTTCCCGTTACAAGCTACCTACCAAAAATTACACTGTTTAACCCTGTGAAGGCCAAATTTTACAATAAATGAGCAAAAAGAATTTTTACCTTTCAGATGTTGTTGTAGGAGGCCTCTGATGCAGAAAAAAAGGTTTTTAAAAGTTTTTACGTTTTAGTAATTTTTTAATGACACGTTGCAATATTACAACAGTGGTCAGGGAGGGCAGCAGACTTGCATTGTCTGAACAAATATACAACTAAGTGTTCATTTGCACAGTTGATTGCTTATGTAGCCCCATAACTGTATATATCATGAATAATAATCACACAAGTCATATTTTTTATGAATTGTTATTTATTAATAAAAAATATAGGAAAACAGGAAAAATGTTTTTTTACAAAACTGAACTTAGACTTAGTCCAATAAAAACCGGTTATGTTGCTCCGAGAATGTTCGCAGGTTGAGTGAGATTCGGGTTAGATGGTCCAGCACCTTTATACATTTTAATGGCCAATAGGATTCAGAGGCAGACCAACATGACCCATTGATTATTTAAATGTGGTCTGAAAAAACCATGACCATTACAACCATGGCCTTCACAGGGTTAATCATTACACAGACTCTCAAAGGTCTTTGATTGTTTAACCGGATCTATTTTTAAAAGCCCCATCAAAGTGAAGAAACTGAAATGTGACAAATAATTACTAATTCTTAATTTACTTATTGCACAGCTCTTTGGAATTCTTAATTGTGTGTGATTGATCAATCACAGCATTCTGCAGTCAAATATTTTTTTATAATAACTACTAAACTAAGTAAACTGACCGGAGTGCCCAGGAACCAATTCCCACATAGCTGTGCTAGTTTCACGTCTCTTCTATCACTCCGCAGTTTCTTTCAAATAAAATAATTTCGACTCAAATCCATAGTTCATGTCCATATATGTATGTATTTGAAAAGTAGCCATATAATAAGCAGAACAATGTTTTAGTGGTTAAAAAAAAGAAAAAAAAAGAAAAAAAAAGTGAATGGAAAGTGTAGTGTACCAATATTAGGTAGTCAATTTTTATGGCCACGGACAGTGTGAATGTAAAGAGAACTGGGTTCTTGTTCACTCAGTTCACTTTTAGCCTTTTTCCATAGACATGGTTCGGGGAAAGGTTACTGGGCCATTCCGGGTCTGAAAATCTGGTTCTGCACCATCCCAAAAACTTTACGCAGGAACCAATTACATAAGGAGGCAGAGAGTGGAATAATGCTTCATCACCAGATGATGTTTTCAAAACAACAACAGGAGCTTCTGTCTGCAGTACTTCACTACATCAAAAAAAAAACAAAAAAAAAAAAAACACAGAAATGACAGACATCAAAAGCGTTGAGGTAACGCAGACGAAATGGGCACTCTACTTGCAAAACGGTCTTTTACGGAGATCCGAGAAAAATGGCGAGATCGCAAAGTCTATGAGGAGATACAGCAAGACATTATGCACGGCGGTGTTTGGTGTCCTCTGCAGCTGATCTCAGTAAGTTATTAGATTTGCCAACTTTGTTAGCTTTCCTTACACTATTCTTACCTTATTTTGTGCATTGTTTTGTTCAGTAAAGGGATTTTTGACCAGCTTCTCACTTAGGAAGATCGTGGCTATCTGTTAAGTAAACCGGTAGGATTCTCAATCAAGACATATATGCAAAGTAAACATATATGCTATGGCACAAATCCAAAGATAACCATCTGCCAATGTTAATAACGATTTCACTGTTACAGTTAACAGAACTTAGCAAGTTAAGCTACATTAAAAGTTCATACAAAATCATGTAATTTCGTTACCTGTCTTGAGCATAGATGTCATCTCTGGTAATCTTGTTGAGCACTGTAATAATGTTGGATTGCTTTTCACTGTATGTTTAAATTATCCTCAAAAACAGAAGTTAAAGCTGTACACAAACACTGTGACACACCATGTTTGTTAATGGGTAGTTGAGGTAGTCATGTAAAACTACCAGGTAGACATGTAACCCGCTACGTCACCATTTGGGTTTGAAGTCAGTGGAAAAGCGTGGCCAGTATGCAATAGACTCTAGATTGCCCCAGACTTGAACCAGCTGAGCACAGGCTCGGCACGAGAACCATCGTAATTTCAGTGGAAATGGGCTATTTTTGGTTCACAAAGTATTCTCAGTTTGGTTATTTTAAAGATGACTTAAGTGTGAAAACACCCGTAACATACTATCAGGTTAAACTAGAGCCGGAACTCACCTACATTCTCTCACTCTCTTTCATCCATGAATATTATCTTGTTAGCCAATGTTTTGTCACACTGCTCTGTGCTTTGAATATTTATTCATACAAATCACGCAGTCATGACCAACAAGCTACAGTAGAGTGCCCTCCACACTGACTTTTGACCTCGGAGATGTCATGCCTTTCCCTTGCAATTACCAGGCAGCCCAGAGTCAGCGGCTTTTAATTAGGCCGATTAAGACAATAAGCTTTGTTTATTCACACACCCTGCCTCAGATCAGAAAGACCAATCATGCAAATAGCACATACTGTACTGATAACAGCACATAACACTAATAGTACGTGTCCATTGGCACGGAGTGAATGGAGGTCAGCGGGAGTTTTCAATTAATTTCTATGGGAGCTGAGTGAGGGATTATGAGATTGCCAGCAGAGCAAGGGGTGAAAGCATCACAATGAAGAGAAATGCTGAACTTTATGCAAATAAGAGGCGAAAAATTCCAGACGGCACTAATCAATGCGAGTTAAAGACAGTGATGTTTAGCCATAAAAGTGCTTCCAAAACTGCTGATAGTACTGGAGTATCTACTGGATTCAGTGCTTAAATCACATTGTAACAAGGGCTGAAAAAAATAAAATAAAATAAAAAATTGATTATTTATATGATTTGCCGATTGCATATATAATTAACATTTGCTGAGAATAGCCCCCAAATTAAGATGACATCAATGTAAAAGATGAGTAAATAATTAAATTCACATTTTAAAAAGTGGCTTTACAAGTCAATTAACTGTTTATTTCTATAAATAGTTATTGAGCATATCACTGGCCTACAGTCCACAGCAATACATTTTTCAGTTGAGTCTGTCAATCTGTCTGATGTAGACTCGGAAGCACTTAACACAGGATGTGGGTCTGTATACAAATATCGACAAATGTCTTTGGCCATTATGACGTTGCACCTCGTGACATGACAGCATGCCATTGTTAAGTTAAAACTAGTAAAATTTCGGGAAAATGCGTTTCAAGTCAGCTGCATTCTGTTCCATTTCGCTACACTCCATCTCGCTGCTTTTGAACACAAAAATGCGTCCTGTGTGAACAGCTCGTCACGCGTTGTGTATTGTCTGCTTTCCTGTGGTTTGGTGATGCATCTTTGGTTGTGCTTATTATAGAATTTAGGGGGCATGAGTAATGGTATTTTTTTTATATAATCACACTAAAATAACTTGCTTTGTGGCTAGGCCATGGCTGGGTAAACAAAAGTGTTTTAAACTGATAAAGAATGTATATTTTGGCCATTCAAAAATTTAGTTTTTACTGTAATCAAGCATATATATGATGATTTTTTGGACCGTGTAATGAATTTAATCATAATCAAATCTTACATTAATCGGTTACAAACAGTTCAAAATGCAGCTGCTAGACTTCTGACTAACACCTGTAAATATGAACACATCACCCCTGTTTTACTTTCATTGCACTGGTTGCCAGTCCACTACAGAATCTATTTTAAAATTCTATTTTTTTTATTTATTTTTTTTTTAAAGCTTTTAAACAGATTGGCACCTATCTGACTATCTTTATAATCTTTTGAATACTAGCACACATGTCGGACGTCTAAGATCATCGGACTCTTGATGATCCCTAAATCCAGATTAAAGTCGAGGGGTGATCGCGCTTTTGCTATCACAGGCCCAAAATTGTGGAACAGTCTACCTCTATCTCTTAGAATAATTTAGACAGAATCAGAATTTTTATCAAAGATAAAAACCTATCTCTTCGAGCTTACCTACAACTAATCCCAGAGCCTGTCCTTGGTCGGTGTAAATTGTAATATGTGCTATGATGTCTTTCCTTTTTGTGCTTTGGGGTTGTACATAGATGGATTTGTAATTGCATTATGTTATGTTCTTTTAATTATTGTTGTAAAGCACAGTAGCCAACCAGTGTTGTTTTTATTATGCTTTATAAATAAATGATTGATTGATTGATAATCATTTTACAGACACTCTCCCAAAAGAGGCAGACCTCTGGTATTTTAAGCGATATTGAGCAGATTTTCTCTGTACCAGTAGACACATACTGTAATGTGAGAACATGGAAAGCTTGAGCCGTCTCAGATGAGAGTTTTGTGGAAGTGGAAGAGAGTTTCCCTCAGGAAATACATTTGTGAGGGGGAAAGAGGAAAGAGGAAAGAGAGTGGGGAAGCTCATGTGTATTCATATATTCACAGCCATATGGGTACTGTCATACAGATCGGTGGAAGAGAAGTTCAGCTGCTGGCCATTTTAAACAACACACCTGCTGAGCCCCTCCCCCTCTTTTACAGGGCCCTCTCATCTCCAACTCTCAACTACAAAACTCCAGGTTAAAATATAAAGCTCCTTTCACACAGAGATCCCAACATTAATCCCGGGAAAAGTCGTTCCGGCAACTGTTCTGGGACTGCAAATTTTTTCATTTACACTGCAAGAGATTTCCCTTAATCTGTGGTCGCATACACACATCCTGGGACAATCCCGTAAAGACAAAAGTGACGTCACAATGTGACACTTGAGTTTACTGATGACTGCATCTTTTCTCTCGATAAGCCCGCTCTTTCATCCTCTTGAAAACAAATAAATTGTGGATGCACTGACGGTTAATTTCATCATCTGCTCGGATGGCGAGACGCTCCCATGGTCCCATGAACACCAATAAAAAAATAAATAAAAACAATCATGGTATCAAGGTGCATTGCAATATTTATATTAAATAACAGAAAAATTATATTTAAAAAGACAAATAATTTTCAATGATACTGCCCTGCAACAGTTAAGTTGTGCAATTGATTCAGTAATTGCATTTGTAATTTCTTTTTTATTTTCAATGGGCCTACCTTCCTTAAAATAAAGAAAACTAACTAGCTTACAAGGTAAAACTATGCTTTTTTCCCTTTAAACATTAGCATTTATCAAAATAAAAACTGATTAGGCTTTTCATTTGCCATTTATTTGTTGTTTTTCTTTTTTTTTTTTTTTTTGCACTAGCACTGCCATTTTTTTCAGTATAACTTAAGCACTTTTTAAACTTTAAAAATAAAATGTATTAGTATCTATCTATCTATATATATACACACACATACATACATACACTACCGGTCAAATGTTTTGACTGAAATGTTTCTCATGATCTTAAAAATCTTTTGATCTGAAGGCGTATGCTTAAATGTTTGAAATCAGTTTTGTAGACAAAAATATAATTGTGCCACCATATTAATTTATTTCATTATAAAACTAAAATTTAATAAAAAATAAATAAATAAATAAATAAACATTTTTGAAATTGATGACTTGGACCAAATAATACAGAAAAGCAGCCAATAAGTGCCCAACATTACAATACTGTTTAAAAAGCATCAGGCTGCAGTTCACTTAACGGCCACAGGTGTCATTAATAACAAGGGTTTCTGAATCTTTTATACTGCATCTTTCAGCAATTTTCCTTCCTCATGATGCCATCTATTTTGTGAAGTGCACCAGTCACTCCTGCAGCAAAGCACCCCCACAACATAATGCTGCCATCCCCATGCTTCACGGTTGGGATGGTGTTCTTCAACTTGCAAGCCTCACCCTTTTTCCTCCAAACATAACGATGGTCATTATGGACAAACAGTTCAATTTTTGTTTCATTAGACCAGAGGACAAGATCTTTGTCCTCATGTGCACTTGCAAACTGTAGTCTGGCTTTTTTATGGTGGTTTTGGAGCATTGTCCTCTTCCTTGCTGAGCAGCCTTTCAGGTTATGTTGATATAGGACCGTTTTAATGTGGATATAGATACTTGTCTATCGGTTTCCTCCAGCATCTTCACAAGGTGCTTTGCTGTTGTTCTGGGATTGATTTTCGCACTAAATTACATTCATCTCTAGGAGACCGAATGCGTCTCCTTCCTGAGCGGTATGATGGCTGCGTGGTGCCATGGTGTTTATGCTTGCATACTATTTTTTTTTTACAGATGAATGTGGTACCTTCAGGAATTTGAAAATCGCTCCCAAGGATGAACCAGAGGTCCACAGTTGTTTTTCCGAGGTTTTCCCATGATGTCAAGCAAAGAGGCACTGAGTTTGAAGACAGGCCTTAAAATACATCCACAGGTACACCTCCAATTCAGAACACCTTCTATCAGAAGCTATTTGGCTAACTGTCTAATGGCTTGACATCATTTTCTGGAATTTTCCAAGCAGCTTAAAGGCAGTTAACGAGGGCCTGGGTAGATCAGTGAGTAAAGACGCTGACTACCACCCCTGGAGTCGCGAGTTTGAATCCAGGGTGTGCTGAGTGACTCCAGCCAGGTCTCCTAAGCAACCAAATTGGCCCGGTTGCTAGGGAGGGTAGAGTCACATGGGGTAACCTCCTCGTGGTTGCTATAATGTGGTTCGCTCTCAGTAGGGCGCGTGGTGAGTTGTGTGTGGATGCCGTGGAGAATAGCGTGAAGCCTCCACACGTGCTATGTCTCCACGCTCAACAAGCCATGTGATAAGATGCGTGGATTGACGTCTCAGACGCGGAGGTAACTGAGATTCGTCCACCGCCATTCCGGATTGAGGCGAGTCACTACGCTACCACGAGGACTTAGAGCACATTGGGAACTGGACATTCCAAATTGGGGAGAAAAAAACTTAGCGTATGTAAATTTCTGACCCACTGGAATTGTGATATACACTGCCGTACAAAAGTTTGGGGTCACTTGCCTGAAATGATTCTCATGGTCTTAAAAATCTTTTGATCTGAAGGCGTATGCTTAAATGTTTGAAATTAGTTTTGTAGTCAAAAATATAACTGTGCCAACATATGAATCTGTTTCATTACAAAACTAAAATTGTATATATATATATATATATATATATATATATATATATTAGTTTTTGAAATGGATGACTTGGAACGAATAATAAAGAAAAACAGCCAATAAGTGCCCAACATAGATGGGAACTCCTTCAATACTGTTTAAAAAGCATCCCAGGGTGATACCTCAAGAAGTTGGTTGAGAAAATGTCAAGAGTACATGTCTGCAAATTCTAGGCAAAGGGTGAGTACTCTGAAGATGCTAAAATATAACACAGTTTTGATTTATTTTGGATTTTTTTTTTTAGTCACAACATAATTTATATAGTTCCATTTCTGTAATTCCATAGTTTTGATGACTTTACTATTATTCTAAAATGGGGAAAAAAATAATAATAAAGAATGAGTAAGTGACCCCAAACTTTTGAACAGCAGTGTAGTCAATTAAAAGTGAAACAATCTGGCTGTAAACAATTGTTGGAAAAATTACTTGTGTCATGCACAAAGTAGATGTCCTAAACGATTTGCCAAAACTATAGTTTACTAATATTAAATCAGTGGAGTGGTTAAAAAATGACGTTTAATAACTTCAACCTAAGTATATGTAAACTTCATATATGTAGACTTCAACTGTGTATATATATATATATATATATATATATATATATATATGTAGCTTATAAAAAAAAAAATACCCAAATAATTTGGGTAAATCAATTTTCAGTATTGTTATATTCTTGCCCTTTTAGGGTAAAGAAAATAAATTTATGAACAAACAAACAAAACAAATGTATGTGATGAGTTTAAAGCAATACTGAGTCATTACAAAATGAGTAAAAGTGTACTGAAAATGGAAGTGTAAGCAGTAGTTCTAGCAGGAAGACTCTGGATCCTTACGCTTTCTTTCAATCAGGCTTCTCATCCAATCACAATACAGCCTCCGCTTTATAAGCCTACACACCTGTCTCTATGTTTTGCATACTTCCGTTGTTTTCACCCCCTTCCACCCCATCTCCACCAGTTTAGGTCCAGTCCTGGGTGGGGGTAAGCCCCGCTCCCCTGCCGTCATCACCTCTGGCAGAATCTGACGGTTCAAGCAAGAATCTGAGCACTGAATCGTAGGATGGGGCTTATGCCAAATATAAGTTTCTCTACATTCGTAATAATTCCATTCATCCAGAGTTCCTTCTGATAGAACTGGTTGTGTTTCTCATGTAAGAGGTCTATAATTAATTAGCTTATACTTAGCATTTTTTCACTTATATTCATCTTCGCAAATTCCATGGGATGCTTACGGATATTGTACTTCAGGTTTGAAATGTTCCCTTTCGTCACAATTTACAAACTTGGTAACTATCATTAACATTTTTAAATACACAAGTATTCCTTCTGTATATTGTGGATTTCAACCGCACCAATATGAGGGGTAAATAAAGTTCAAGCTCTGACATTTGGTGTGCTGTGCTCTGAATGAAAAGTTAATTTATTTTATCACGTCAGGTTGGTGAAGCTGTAAATGAAGTCGATATTTTTAAATGATATTTACAATGAAAAACAAAAACAAAACAAAAAAACAGAAAAAAAAACAGAAAAAAATCCTGACTCACAATGGTAAAAATGGCAACGGTTTATGACAGCCATATTATATATTTTTTTAAAAACCGTGGTACACTGTGAAACTGTTGAATCTCTATTCTGCACACAAACTGTCTCCTTCGCATGATAAATACGTTATCACTACGACACACACCCATCATGGTATCGGCTCTGCTTTTGTTCACAAAAACATGTCCCGGGATTGATCCCGGCAATGTTACTAGGGTCTGATCCCGAAATCAAATTTTCGGGCATTTCAGCACCGGCTTGCGTTCACACTAAAGGCTCCCCGGCATTGATCCCGCCAATATCCTTGGGTCACAGCCCAGTGTGAATGAGGTTTAACACAAAGGTGTGTGTTGAGGTGTGTGATCTGTGTCTCTTACACATCAGTATCTCACATACTGACAATAAATTTAGCCTGGAAACTATAGTTTCTGCCCAAATACTACAGTTATTGTTACAACTATAAAACCACTACTTGATTTTACAGTTTCTGAAGAAAATGTGAGTGTAATAAAGTACAACAGTTTGGTTCCGAAAGTAAAAATCACATTTATTTTCTCCATAGGCGAATTGATACGATAACATATAAACTCTGAAAGGGTCAGGAAACCCACCTTGTTGAGCCCCAACTTTCACACCACAGACTGAGAAATGACTTTCAAATTGGGCGAGAAAATATGTAAATATATGGGCGGGTATTGTGGGTGGGAAGAGGGAAAACAGGAGGGGGTCAAGACCTACTTCCAAAAACACAGACAGCAGGGATGGCTGAACCTCACATTATGTGTGGAGATGAAAACAAAAGAGTTTAGGGCACTTTGCTGTATATTAATCATGGGACAAAACTGTGAAGAGTTAATGCAATAGAACAGTTTGCAAATTTGTAAAAAGATTTGAATATTTTTTTCAAACTTTTAAGAATGTAGTGAGAACAGCACGTCTGCAACAAGAGCAGACACTAACATCAAAACCAGCACTGCTTTAAGACTTTACGATATTTATAGGTATTTACTCTTACAAGGAGTGTTTCGGGTTTAGTACAAGTTAAACTCTATTGTCAGTATTTGGGGGATACTGTTGATTTGCCACAGAAAATAATTTTGACTCATCTTTTTCTAAAAAAAAAAAAAAAAAAAAAAATAATTGTGCACAGTAATAAGGCACATACAAGGAAAGTAAACAGATCCGATACACAAAACATAAACACACTGTTTTTAAAAAAAGTATAGACACAATACTGTATGATTTAATATGACTGAAGTGTGATAAAATCACTTACTAACCTGCCTGTGTAAAGTTATCCAGTATTTCAACTCCTTTGTCATGAGGACGTAACAATAGGCGTAAATCCAGGAAACTTTATGTAAAGTAGATCAAAGTTAGAGTTGACATGACTGAGTTTTTGGTTTTCATCACTGAGCCCATTTACATGCACTACCAATACGCTGACCACTGCCAAAAATCAGCTTATTAAAAAAATCTGACAAAACAAGAAAACCGTGTTTACATGAGCTTAGAAATAATCACATTATTCTCTGCTTTTGACGTCAAACAGAGCAGGTGAGCATAGCGATTAGAATTTCACAAGACTGCGCTCAGCCCCGCTCCAGCCGCTCTTAAGGTGCTTGCTTTCCGCTCCAAACAGAATGCGCTACATTTTGCATGTGACCACATTAATGTGTAATGTTTCTACGCTGACAAATATCCAGTGTTGGTGGCTATATTAGTTTCAAGATTTTAAACAGAGTGGATTTTCAGAGATGAGGCAGTGTTTAAACGCGTTGTGATTCGTGAGCTGATGGTGACAGGTGCCGATTCCAACAACAGACTACAATGAAGTGAGAGCACAGAGGCAGTTCGAAACAGATTATTTTCCCGGACATACGTCTGTAAAGTAAAATCATTCTATTAGGCTACCGGAGACGTCTGTAAGGTTTACCATCGATTTGCACAGGATAAGCGATGTCTGTATAAATCACAAAGATGAGAGTGTCGACTGCATTTACACACTGCTGTCACGCGTAACTGACCCATCAGAAAATGTATGCTATTTAGCTGTGCTGATTAATTATAAAGTATTAAGCATGTTCATATGTATCTGGGTTTATAAGAAAAAATTGACTTGAATATCAAAAGAAATCATGCTTGTTTCACATGCATCAGTCCAAACGCAACAGCCAGCATTAGATGCAGTTTTAACCACTTCAGACACATGGTGAACTTTAGAAACGACGAGTTAAAGGGTTCACAGGCTGGACAGTGCAGATTCATCACAGGCTGGACAGTGCAGATTCACTGGCTTTTTACCAACATGTCAATTCGCACGGGATAAGAATAGTGGGTTATTTTTACTGAGCGTCTGATAGGTAAAAGACGCTATTATCGTTACCGGCGCAGGAACGCGCAGCCCACAAAAAGTCCAAAAATTTACTGAAATTAACGATTAGCACAGTATTAAAAAAATGTAGAAGCTCTGGTAATTATGCTGTTACATTACCTCACGTCCCCATGTAAAATAACCACGTCCAAAAAGGGCAGAGAGAACAAGGCTATTTTTTAAAAGTAGCCTACATCAGGCATTTTTTGTGCAGTTGTTATTTGCGCCATGAAATATTAGGTCGTATGTCTAATATGAAGAGGGATTTTTTTATACCTGATGAAAAAACATACACAAGAATGTTGACAAAGAAATGATGAATCATTTCTTTTCATTTCATGCCGCTCCGCTCCAAAATCGCTCTCGCTCATGAGCGCTCGTGAGCGAGGAGTTGAGCAATCCCACGAGCGAATATTTGAGTGGAGCGACAACTTGCTCCACTCCACTCACATGCTCTGACGTCAAACCGTGAAGATACATGCGCTTAACACATGCACACATTGGATAAGCCGGTGAGAACACCGGTAAAGATGTTTACATGCCACACGAAATCGGCGGAAATGGGCAAAAATCTTCCAGTGTTGACCGGTAGACAATCTTATTATGTCCATTATCCGACACATGGAGAATAAGCGATGTAATCCGTGCTCATAGCCCTCCCTCATTAACAGCGTGTTTGGAACAGGACTTACACAACTGCAGCCAAGGAATGCTCGCAGTGGTCCGGTAATGGACTGTGGTGCGTTTGTGGAGTGATATCAATCTGACCATGGTGTTTAATGTAAAAGTCCAATCTCATTTCTGTTCCCTGAGTGCTGTTGAAGTCTCGTGCCTGCGGAACAGCTGTTTCGTCCATGTCATGTGTTTGAAATCTTCGATGTGGCTATAATGTGAGCTCATCAATGAGGCAGCGCTGTGATTGGATGGAAGTGTTCCTTCTCATGAATAATGTGCAGAAACGCTCAGAATCTAGTGACGTAAATGCGTGCTGTCCTACCAATAATAAAGAGTTTACACTGATACCTAATTTTGTGACATTGCTTCAATTTTCCTTTTGAAACTGAACGAAATGGCTCAATAAAATGTAAAAATAACCACTTTACCCTTTACAATAAACATAATGAGTGTTATCATTGTTTTCAGTGATGTGCATCCTGTACATATCTGTTCACATCTCAGAAATCGTGTTTTTGGGTTTTATGACCCTTTAAAAGACAAACCTATAGTAGGCTACAAGGTTTGTTAATCGATAGTATACAGTGCATCCGGAAAGTATTCACAGCGCTTCACTTTTTCCACATTTTGTTATGTTTCAGCCTTATTCCAAAATTGATTAAATTCATTATTTTCCTCAAAATTCTACAAACAACACCCCATAATGACAACGTGAAAGAAGTTTGTTTGAAATCTTTGCAAATTTATTAAAAATAAAAAAACGGAAAAAAAAAAAAATCACATACATAAGTATTCACAGCCTTTGCTCAATACTTTGTTGAAGCACCTTTGGCACCAATTAAAGCCTCAAGTCCTTTTGAGTATGATGCTACAAGCTTGGCACACCTATTTTTGGGCAGTTTCTCCCATTCTTCTTTGCAGGACCTCTCAAGCTCCGTCAGGTTGGATGGGGAGCGTTGGTGCACAGCCATTTTCAGATCTCTCCAGAGATGTTCAATCGGGTTCAAGTCTGGGCTCTGGCTGGGCCACTCAAGGACATTCACAGAGTTGTCCCGGAGCCACTCCTTTTTTATCTTGGCTGTGTGCTTAGGGTCGTTGTCCTGTTGGAAGATGAACCTTCGTCCCAGTCTGAGGTCCAGAGCGCTCTGGAGCAGGTTTTCATCAAGGATGTCTCTGTACATTGCTGCATTCATCTTTCCCTCGATCCTGACTAGTCTCCCAGTTCCTGCTGCTGAAAAACATCCCCACAGCATGATGCTGCCACCACCATCCTTCACTGTAGGGTTGGTATTGGCCAGGTGATGAGTGGTGCCTGGTTTCCTCCAGACATGACGCTTGCCATTCAGGCCAAAGAGTTCAGTCTTTGTTTCTCATGGTCTGAGAGTCCTTCAGGTGCCTTTTGGCAAACTCCAGGCGGGCTGTCATGTGCCTTTTACTGAGGAGTGGCTTCTGTCTGGCCACTCTACCATACAGGCCTGATTGGTGGAGTGCTGCAAAGATGGTTGTTCTTCTGGAAGGTTCTCCTCTCTCCACAGAGAAATGCTGGAGCTCTGTCAGAGTGACCATCGGGTTCTTGGTCACCTCCCTGACTAAGGCCCTTCTCCCCTGATCACTCAGTTTGGCCAGGCGGCCAGCTCTAGGAAGAGTCCTGGTGGTTCCAAACTTCTTCCATTTACGGATGATGGAGGCCACTGTGCTCACTGGGACCTTCAATGCTGCAGAAATTTTCTGTACTCTTCCCCAGATCTGTGCCTCGATACAATCCTGTCTCGGAGGTCTACAGACAATTCCTTGGACTTCATGGCTTGGTTTGTGCTCTGACATGCACTGTTAACTGTGGGACCTTATATAGACAGGTGTGTGCCTTTCCAAATCAAGTCCAATCAACTGAATTTACCACAGGTGGACTCCAATCAAGTTGTAGAAACATCTCAAGGATGATCAGTGGAAACAGGATGCACCTGAGCTCAATTTTGAGTGTCATGGCAAAGGCTGTGAATACTTATGTACATGTGATTTATTTTTCGTTTTTTAATTTTAATAAATTTGTAAAGATTTCAAACAAACTTCTTTCATGTTGTCATTATGGGGTATTGTTTGTAGAATTTTGAGGAAAATAATGAATTTAATCCATTTTGGAATAAGGCTGTAACATAACAAAATGTGGAAAAAGTGAAGCGCTGTGAATACTTTCCGGATGCACTGTATATTGCTGTTGAAGCCATTAGGCTGCATTATTTCAACTTCAATGTTTAAAATCCTTATTTATTAGCAGAGTTCCAGGTTAAGAACTTCACTTCCCATTATCCAGCATACAAAGATCCATCAATGAGAGAATTGCAAACAAACCACACAAAAGAGCTTTGCAGTGACCGCCCACTTCAACGATTCACTGTAAATGGCGCAATCCAGTGGGTCTTTCTACACTCTCAAACTACTTATATACAATATGTATTTGTAAATAATAGATTTTTTTTGCACAATTTGTACTTTGCAATAAAATATGCTGTTTCTAAACTTATAACCAATAATATTTTTTAATTTGATTATGTCGAAGTACACATCATTCAAAAAGAAAATCTTTTTGTTTGATTTTCTAACAGTTTTTTGCTTCAAATTCTAATTTGTAATGCCGTGATTAACCTCAGAACTTGTTGGTTTGGTTCATGGCTTAGAACTCTTTTGAAGCATTTTATTATATCCCAATAGAAAAAAAATAATGAGAAAAACATTTCATGAACCAAGACGGCTAATAAAAATGGGCAGGTACTGGTGCGCTCTATTGCTATGTGGCTGCTAAGATGTTCTGAGTGATTATTAGCACACTGCACATATCCTTACCCAAAGTCTAAGCAATAAGCATAGTGAAGCTTGCCTTAACACACATACTAATAATTATAGTAACTATGGCATTTTGACAGACACTATGGATACCATAGTGAATTTTCGTATTTGCTATGGTACATGGTATATTTTCGTAGGGGTATTCTTCTTTCTCTGTTCATCTGTTTATAATTTTTTTTTTTTTTCATTTGCCTTAGATCCTATTCCATTTCTGGATGATTTTTAGCCCATTCTATTGGCAGGATGCTCTTTACTTCTCTTTCTCTACTACTCTCTCTCCCAGCTTGATGAGCACTCAACTTCGGACAAAGCACTGAATCCCACGGGTATTTTCTTCAGAAGTAGTATCTGTAAATGAGGGAATCACAAATAGAACTGCAGCGACACTGTGCAATCATGTCTGGTTTATTGAACAGGCCCTGCAATGTCTCATGGCTCAGATTTTACCATTTTTACACAGAAATCTGAGTTACATCACATAACCTTATCTCCACTGAGACCCTGAGGTCCTAGGTCAGTTATGTAGAGGGTGTTCACTAGGCTGTTCACATTTTGTTGATTGCTTGGTCCAAACCTGAACCCTGTATCAAGTCTACTCAGGTACGGTTCACTGGTGCACACCCAAGTTAGGAAAACTGCTTTTACAACCAACCATACAAAGATAAATCTACCGTCAAATTGATTGAATGTGCACCCTAAACCTCCTTTAAAGAGACCAGTCCACATGGCAACAGATGTATGTGTATCTACTTACTTGATGTAGTAGGGCACTTTATTCTGGGACACTGCTCTCTGCCAGGGCAACTGGACTGATGCTGTGGAGACACACACACACACAAAAGATTGATTAAAGTAGAGCACATAGGTCTGATCATGATGGTGTTGGTAAATGAAGCATTAGTGAAGAATATCTCTCTTATATCAGCGAGATCTTACTCTACTTATTTCCCAAATCAGGGTTCTGTGTAAAGTAATGGCCCTTTCAAACATCAAAATTCTCAATGCATTGATCTCCAGGAGTGTTAGCTTACAGTTACTGGCTTTAGAAGGAAAGTGTTACTGGCCATTTGCACAGGATATATATATATATATATATATATATATATATATATATATATACACACACACACTGTATATATTTGCCAATGGGGTAAACCAACTAAACTTGTTTTCCCTTTGAATCAAGTTTTTTCCTTACCCCATTGGCAAATGTTTTTTTTTTCTTGTTATAAGCATAAACATAACAAAATTTTGTTAGATTTCATGCTTCAAATATTACATATGTGTGTGTGTGTGTCTATATATATATATATATATATATATATATATATATATATATATATATATATATATATATACAGGTGCTGGTCATATAATTAGAATATCATCAAAAAGTTGATTTATTTCACTAATTCCACTCAAAAAGTGAAACTTGTATATTATATTCATTCATTACACACAGACTGATATATTTCAAATGTTTATTTCTTTTAATTTTGATGATTATAACTGACAACTAAGGAAAATCCCAAATTCAGTATCTCAGAAAATTAGAATATTGTGAAAAGGTTCAATATTGAAGACACCTGGTGCCACACTCTAATCAGCTAATTAACTCAAAACACCTGCAAAGGCCTTTAAATGGTCTCTCAGTCTAGTTCTGTACGCTATACAATCATGGGGAAGACTGCTGACTTGACAGTTGTCCAAAAGACGACCATTGACACGTTGCACAAGGAGGGCAAAACACAAAAGGTCATTGCAAAAGAGGCTGGCTGTTCACAGAGCTCTGTGTCCAAGCACATTAACAGAGAGGCGAAGGGAAGGAAAAGATGTGGTAGAAAAAAGTGTACAAGCAATAGGGATAACCGCACCCTGGAGAGGATTGTGAAACAAAACCCATTCAAAAATGTGGGAGAGAACCACTACGCACAGACGTATGCAAGACATGGGTTTCAGCTGTCGCATTCCTTGTGTCAAGCCACTCTTGAACAACAGACAGCGTCTGAAGCGTCTCGCCTGGGCTAAAGACAAAAAGGACTGGACTGCTGCTGAGTGGTCCAAAGTTATTTTCTCTGATGAAAGTAAATTTTGCATTTCCTTTGGAAATCAGGGTCCCAGAGTCTGGAGGAAGAGAGGAGAGGCACACAATCCACATTGCTTGAAGTCCAGTGTAAAGTTTCCACAGTCAGTGATGGTTTGGGGTGCCATGTCATCTGCTGGTCTTGGTCCACTGTGTTTTCTGAGGTCCAAGGTCAACGCAGCCGTATACCAGGAAGTTTTAGAGCACTTCATGCTTCCTGCTGCTGACCAACTTTATGGAGATGCAGATTTCATTTTCCAACAGGATTTGGCACCTGCACACAGTGCTAAAGCAACCAGTATCTGGTTTAAGGACCATGGTATCCCTGTTCTCAAACTCGCAAACTCGCCTGACCTTAACCCCATAGAAAATCTATGGGGTATTGTGAAGAGGAAGATGCGATATGCCAGACCCAACAATACAGAAGAGCTGAAGGCCACTATCAGAGCAACCTGGGCTCTCATAACACCTGAGCAGTGCCACAGACTGATCGACGCATGCCACGCCGCATTGCTGCAGTAATTCAGGCAAAAGGAGCCCCAACTATGTATTGAGTGCTGTACATGCTCATACTTTTCATGTTCATACTTTTCAGTTGGCCAAGATTTCTAAAAATCCTTTCTTTGTATTAGTCTTAAGTAATATTCTAATTTTCTGAGATACTGAATTTGGGATTTTCCTTAGTTGTCAGTTATAATCATCAAAATTAAAAGAAATAAACATTTGAAATATATCAGTCTGTGTGTAAAGAATGAATATAATATACAAGTTTCACTTTTTGAATGGAATTAGTGACATAAATCAACTTTTTGATGATATTCTAATTATATGACCAGCACCTGTATATATATATATATATATATATATATATATATATATATATATATATATATACATACTGTACACACAGTATTTATTAGCACTTTATTAGGAACACCTGTACACCTACATATTCATGCGATTATCTAATCAGCCAATCGTGTGGCAGCAGTGTAGTATATAAAATCATGCTGATACGGGTCAGGAGCTTCAGTTAATGTTCACATCAACCATCAGAATGGGGAAAAAAAATTGATCTCAGTGATTTGGACTATTGCATGATTGTTAGTGCCAGACGGGCTGGTTTGAGTATTTCTGTAACTGCTGATCTCCTGGAATTTTCACACACAACAGTCTCTAGAATTAACTCCGAATGGTGCCAAAAACAAAAAACATCCAGTGAGCGGCAGTTCTGCGGACAGAAATGTCTTGTTGATGACAGAGGTCAATAGAGAATGGCCAGACTGATTCGAGCTGAGAGAAAAGCTACGGTAAGTCAGATAACCACTCTGTACAATTGTAGTGAGCAGAATAACATCTCAGAATGCAAAACATGTCGAACCTTGAGGTGGATGGGCTACAACAGCTGAAGACCACATATACATACTCCAACTGTCATGCCACTAAAGCTAAACTGAATTATTTTGAACTGAATAGAATACTTAAGGTTAGGGGTTTGTTCAAATCCTTGATCCTAAGTATGATCAATAGTAATAGTGATGCTTGTTTTCGTAAATACCATTAATTATTGACTAATGAGACAGGCTGCATAATGCTGACATGATTGTATGACTTTATTCATATTTATTACTGTGACTCACTGGATAAGAAGTGTTGAGAGGAGGGACCAAAATCTCTGTGTGCTTCCCGCAAGAGCTTCAACCTGTCCTCTACAGCCACCTGGAGAGTGAGTGAGAGAGAGAGAGAGAGAGAGAGAGAGAGAGAGAGAGAGAGACAAGGCGAGATATTGAGAGATAAACTGAGGGTATAAAAGAGAGAAATGTACATAAACTTTCTCTTTCTGTACTCTGACTATTCATAGACTGATACTGAGGTGAAGAGATTCCCTTCACACACACAACAATCCACTGAGAACAGCGTACTCTACTAATAACACATCAGATGACCTTCAGAGAGAGAGTTAGATCAGAGTGAGAGAAAGAGACATAAAAGGCAAATAAATAGTTTAAAATTGATTTACTAGAGATGAAAGGGAAGGAAAGGACAGGACAAAGAAAGGAAAGGGAATGGAAGGACAGGGAATGAAAGGAAAGATGACAAGACAGGATGAGGAAATTGAAGGAAAGAAAAGAAAATGGAAGGATAGGAAAAACAAAGGACAGGATGAGGAAAAGGAAGGACAGGGAAGGAAAGGACGAGGCAAGGCAAGACAATGTAAGGAAAGAACAGGATAGGAAAGGGAAGGAAAGAACCGGATAGGAAAGGAAAGAACAGGATAGGAAAGGGAAGGAAAGGAAGGGAAAGAACAGGATAGGAAAGGGAAGGAAAGGAAAGGAAAGGGAATGGAAGGACAGGGAATGAAAGGAAAGATGACAAGACAGGATGAGGAAATGGAAGGAAAGGAAAGAAAAGAAAATGGAAGGAGAGGAAAAACAAAGGACGGGATGAGGAAAAGGAAGGACAGGGAAGGAAAGGACGAGGCAAGGCAAGACAATGTAAGGAAAGAACAGGATAGGAAAGGGAAGGAAAGAACCGGATAGGAAAGGAAAGGAAAGAACAGGATAGGAAAGGGAAGGAAAGGAAAGGAAGGGAAAGAACAGGATAGGAAAGGGAAGGAAAGAAAGGGAAATGAAAGAACAGGATAGGAAAGGAAGAGAAAGGAAAGAACAGGATAGGAAAGGGAAGGAAAGGAAAGATGACAAGACAGGATGAGGAAATGGAAGGAAAGGAAAGAAAAGAAAATGGAAGGATAGGAAAAACAAAGGACAGGATGAGGAAAAGGAAGGACAGGGAAGGAAAGGACGAGGCAAGGCAAGACAATGTAAGGAAAGAACAGGATAGGAAAGGGAAGGAAAGAACCGGATAGGAAAGGAAAGAACAGGATAGGAAAGGGAAGGAAAGGAAGGGAAAGAACAGGATAGGAAAGGGAAGGAAAGGAAAGGAAAGGAAGGGAAATGAAAGAACAGGATAGGAAAGGAAAGAACAGGATAGGAAAGGGAAGGAAAGAACCGGATAGGAAAGGAAAGGAAAGAACAGGATAGGAAAGGGAAGGAAAGGAAGGGAAAGAACAGGATAGGAAAGGGAAGGAAAGGAAGGGAAATGAAAGAACAGGATAGGAAAGGAAAGGAAGAGAAAGGAAAGAACAGGATAGGAAAGGAAAGGGAAGGAAAGGAAGGGAAAGGAAAGAACATGACAGGAAAGGAAGGGAAAGGAAAGGGAAAAGAAGGAAAGGAAAGGGAAAAGAAGGGAGGGGATGGGAAGGGACAAGACATGAAAAAAGAAAAGACAAGAAAAGGACAGGAAAGGTTTGTAGGTGGAGTACCTGCAGTAGTTTCCATCGCATGTTGAGGTTATCTAACTGGCGGTTGGTGGTGGAGGACAGCTGGACGTCCAGTGGAGTCAGCTGACTTGCAAGATCATTCACAGCTCGAACATCTTGTTTCATTGGAGAGATTTCCTCTCGGAAAGCCTGGAACACACACACACACACACAGCAATAGAGAGAGAGAGAGAGAGAGAAAAAAACATTTTAACATCTTTATATCCACACATTGCACATTGCGTGTTTGGAAATTACTCATACCAAGTGTGAGAGGTCTAAAAGGGTTATCATGAGACTAATGAAATCTAGTTAATAAACCATCAAAATAGCTTTAGACAGGAAATGAAGGTGAAAAGGATTACCTAGAATAATGCATAACAAACATTCTGTATATTCGTTAGTGGACTCTAAGTGGATGAACTTTTATTTGGACCCATTGGCATGGTTACTGACAATGCCAATGGATAAGGAAAAATACACTCACTGATGTCCTATCAATGTGATCCTCAAGGGAGTCTATGAGAAGGTCTCCCACAGGTTGCCAGCCTGCTTTGAGTTCCTCTGCCTGAGCTAGATGCAGGTCCAGCTGGTCCATGGAGCTCTGGAGGTCCTGCAGTTTATCTAGAGCTCTCTCCACCTGCTCCTGCCAGGTGTCCGCATGTCCCATCAGCCTCTCCCAGCGCTCACCAACTTCTGCTGTCTGCTTACGAATCGCCTTAGCCACTCGCTGGGCCTTCTCCTCTGGGGTCAGGTCTATGAAACATCACAGAAACAAACTCAATTCAATCTACACTTTACTTGTGTTCACTTCATGTCAATTAACTTTTAAAAGTTCTGGTTATAAAGGTACATTTTGATTTACAGAGCTACAAACCATAGCAATCTGCCTTACTGTCTACATAAGCACCTACCTTCTAAAGCATCCCATCATGGAACCATGGAAGACTGATTTGAAACGAACTATTTGAGACTGGTTTAATATATCAAACTGATTCCATGTGGCATCATTGATTGAAAATGTTTGCCTACTGTCTTTTGTGTTGAGGCATGCCTGTGATGCTAAAAATGTTAGGTGGGAAGCTCACAAGGTTTTAGAACATATAATCATTTTCTAAAACATTTGTTTTTGTGCATTTCACATTGATCAATATGATAAATTATCAACATTTCAGCTAAACCGACTACATTCAGAGGATATTAATAATGCAAGCTCACTTATAAAGGTTATTTACCAACGAGTCCACTCAGCTAATGAGCTGAGAGTGGATATGGTTTTCCAGATGAGAGGAGGCAGATGTTTGGGGAATCTAAGAGGAGCCTAGGGCATGTCTATAGGCTGGTCTACACCATTAACATCTGCTCTTTTATTCTGCTTGCAGGGTTTTGAAAGACATTTAAATACACTTCAGGTAATGTCACTGTCACAAACAGCAGGACTGAACTCTCCATTCTATTAACTCTCACCTCTATCTTTCATCTACATATTTTTCTTTCAGGCAAGCGAGAATCAATTTACAATTCAAATTCATTCAAGTATTTGTGCAAATGTATGAAATTCAATTAAGATCCAGATGTTGAATAGAAACGAACTGGCAGTAATATTTTGTAGTGCCGTGTTTATGTTCATTTGACAGTGGAACAGATTGCTTATCATCATATAATAACAAAATTCAATTTATAAAACCGTCATTGCCATTAACATTTGGGTAAGGTTGCTCTCAGCTAGCTTGACTACATTATACAGGTTTTTTCACAAGTTGTTACAATGCTGTGATATCGCTTTTATCCTGTGTACATAATAAAACTGATCCACAATCCATTCATCTGTTTAATCATGCATCCATCCCCCCATCAGTTTATTAATCCATCCATCCATCCATCCATGCATCATCTATCCATCTGTCATCCGTTCTTCCATCTATTTATCCATGCATCATTTCATTCATGTCTATCCATCCGTCTATCCATGCATCCATCATCCTTCAATCCATCCATCCATCCATCCATCTGCCATTTCGCCATCCATCTTTCCATTTTTCTGCCCATCCACTAGTTATTTTTGTTTTTTTACGTAATATAAATGTTTAATATTGTGAAAATGTGTATGACATTGTTAGCACATCCCCTTGCAATTTTTTAGTATCCTCATTACCACTAAACTACATATGCTGTCAGCAGATTTTTTTTGCCACATAAATCTTTCATAGTATAGTGCCTACCCATCAGTGTTGGGGAGTTGTAAACTAAAAGAAGGGGTGCTACTTACTGTACGGTTCCTTTAGCGTTGGGAATTCATTTTACTAAGTTCGTTTTTTGGAACAGTTAATGTCAATGTAATGTAAAAAAAAAAAAAAGAAAAGTTCAAATAAATGATTCACTGATTCACTTGAGCCCCACACAGCCTTAAAGGGACTTCACCTTTTTTAAAGCAAAATATTTGCTGCTAATAATAGCTATAATTCAGTTCAGTTATATAAAATAGGGTGTTTTCTAGTTCATTTAATGTGCATTAAATTGTTGTTCAATATAATATTACGAAAAATTAGGGTTTGATAATAGTAATATTGTTGTGAGTGTAGTTACAATGCTTTTTTGGCAGAAACCAAATTTTATGTGTCAATGGTTTTGATACAATGAACCATGGTTTAACTACTACAACTCTGTAGTATCCATATAGCAACCATGGTTTTACTGAAGTAATATCATAGTAACAATAACTGTTGTAACTAGGGATGTGCAAGACTAGTGGACTAAACGGTTCTGATGCTGCTAGTCGACACTGGAATTTCTAGTCGGTTATATTTATATAATATCATTTAATTTATATATTTATTAATATTTCCCCCCACTAAACTGATAATAATTTTTACACATTTACGTTTAGCTTTATATTTTTACAGAGGCTGCACTTAAATAACTGTCGTATTAATGTTACATATTTTAAATAGAATTAATAATACAAATGTTATTTAAAAAAGAGGATATCTGGAGCAGGTACAGAGTTTAATTTCACCTCAGGCTGCACATGCTACTTCCCTCTCTCGCGCGACATGCGCAGGAAAATGTCCTCTCGCTAGACAAGCAAACTCAGCAAAGTAGTAATGAAATCACTTTGGTGGTGCGGGGATGGGCTTTCCAAATGTTTGAAAGTCCCTAAGGATGTTTTCACATTTGAGTCTTCTTTACATCTGTGCGTGCTTGTATGTTATTTTTCAGCTGAGCAGGCTTTTTCAAGCGCAGGATAGACGCCTCAGGTGAGTCAAATTCCGTCTTTCACCGGACCATGTCGACGTGTTAATTTTACTCATCAAAACATTTATGCTTTTGAGTAAGTAGCCTAGAAAATAACTGTTTTAGACTGGGTATGCCATTTTTTTTAATCTGCTGATTAAGAAGGCTATTTTCAACGAGGTGCCGACTGCTGAACGGGTTAAACTATCTTTTATTCTGTGTGCACGTCATGTTTAGAATACATTAGGTTTATTGCAGGCTACATCACAGGCCTATTTTTTCTATCCTATAGCTACTATTTTTTTATTTTTTATTTTAGTTTTATTTATTTTTTACATCATAACTGTTATTGGTTGACATTCTTTACAAACAGCTGTCATATTAGATCAATGGCCAATGCATGACTACACGTCCTGAAATACACGCAACTTTTCAGAGCATTTTTTCTCTCTCATAGATTTGGCTTAGTCTACCTGTTAAATATTTTCAACAATGTCCTGACTGTTTTAATATGTTAAGTAACTTTTACTTGGTGATTTCCATTTAGAACAGGCTTTTAATGGTTGTTCCTTTGATCCTGCACAATTCATTCAATTGTTTTCAATAAATATGTCTATTAATTATTCACTAATGTTGATTCAGTGAATGCGTGAATCTATATTTAATGTACAGTGATCATAATTCACAGCGAGCACGTCACAGATCAATGCCCCTTTTCAGTGGAATTTAGCATCGAATTTGGAATAAATTAAGTATTTTAAATGGGTCGCATAAACACTTCTTTTTTTTTTTTACTGTTTTCTGAAGGTTGGTTTCTCTTTAGACTAGTCGGTTACAAAACTTCAGTTTAAACGACAGTCAAATTAGTCGTAGCGCACATCCCTAGTTGTAACTATGGTTAATTTTGATTGAACTAAGAAAGCTTTGTGTAAGGTGTTTTTGTTAGTTATTATAAAAATAAAAAAAGTTGAAATAACATCCCACAGTGGTTGAATTGTGGTATGTTCAATATGTTTTAGACACACCTCTCATTAAAATGAACAAATTATGTTATTTTAAAACCAAAATAATTTTTTTGTTGTCATTGTTGCTTTTGTTTTCTTTCATAAAGTTTGTTTTTGAAGTAAAAACATGTTCTAATTATGTTTGTACAGCAACAAACCTAAATGCAACATCGTGAAATGTAAAAATGTTTTGTGCTTGCAGGGTTATCTATGATTTTATCTCTGTAGGTTTCTTCACACCATGTGTGTGTACGTGTGTGTATGTAGATCAAGCTAACCAAATGAGCTGGTTATCTATTAAGATAGCTGTGCTCTGTGCTTTGATCGCTGGGATAAGTAAAAACGGAAGCTCACAGAACACTCTCAGGCTCTGATCAGAAGCGTGTGAGATTGCTGTAGGTGTTCCGAGTGAGGGGAGGTCAGATCACTGCTCTGCTGAACCCTGCTGACATCAATAGTACCAAATGTGAATTATATATAGAGCTGAATTTCAATTTGTAGTAAAGATATTAAATAAGAACCTATAAGCAAGCCCTATCGCATTGGCTCTGATATGAAACTTTGATTATTTGAGATCACAGGGATCTTTTAATCCACATCTATGCCTCTATGATATTCTGATTTCTAGATATGGCTAGAGTCCTTCCTTCAATGTAAGTCTAAGGGATTTTTCTGCCTGTTTTCTCATGAGCCAGGCAAATATTGCTAGTGTGATTGCTTAGAAAAGTAATAACTCACCACTCCTCAACAAGCCGCACATTTTGAAGGATCATTTATCGTAGCACAAACCGTGTGGGACGTTTTAAACAGCAAAGTTGAATACTTAGGGGTTTGTTCAAATCCCTAACACTACTGGAGCAATATTAATTGTGATGCTTTCCTTAGCAAACACAACTAATAATACTTTAAACTCTAGATGATTTTAATCTTTTATGAAAGACAGAAAGCTCAGGGCTTCAGGAAGCCGAGAAGTAGAAATTGCCTGCAGTCTGTGATCTGCCAATTAACCCAGTTCCTGTGGGCATTCACTAACTCCATCTAAATGCTTGCTTTCATGCATGCATGTATATGGACACACACACACACACACAAGTTCACTCTGCGGCTCTTTCGCTCTCTGTTAAGTGATGTCTGACGTTTGTCCAAAATGAGCTTTTTGAGAGGGTCCCTGAGGAAGTGTCCAGAGAGCTGTGGAACTTTCCCGACATCAGATAGTGCAGCTTCGAGCATGTTGATAGAAAGTGTCCGACTTATCAGAGACTCACTTACATCAAAGAGCATCCCTTGGAGAGTGTCAAAATAAACTCTAGTTTGGGTGATGTGTGTGTGTGTGTGTGTGATGTTCTGATGTGGATATCAATGCTCTGAAGTCTTGTTTTTGGAGAGGTATTTTTAAGTGTATGTTCACAGCGCAAACTCCTTTCCCTTCAATACAGTTATTTACAGTGTTTTTTTTTTTTTTTTTTTTTTTATGTTGGGGAGGATAACAGGAAGAGGAGATAATGGGCTTGCACCTGTTTTGGGCTGCAGGTTCTTGCGTGGCTCTTCGGGCCCTTCGATTGGCTGGTCGGCCAGAAACATGTGAGCCTGGTCTAATGTGCTGAGGACAACATGTTCACGCTCCTTCAGCTCTGCCCTCAGCGCCTGAAAACCAAAAAAATGGAAACATCACATCAAAATCTGTCAATTGTTACTGACATTAATAGAGATATAATTATAAAAAAAATAAATAAAAAAAAATATGCTCTTACGTCATTCAATGACCATTAAAAGACAGATGGATGGATGGTGAAATGATGGATGGATGTATGGACGGATGAGAGATGGATGGATGGATGAATGGAGGACAAATGCATGGATGGATGAATGGATGGGCAGATGGATGGATGAATGAATTTAAGCATGCATGGATAGAAAGATGGATGAATGGATGGACAGATGGATGGATGAATGAATGTATGCATGCATGGATAGAAGGATGGAAGCATGGACGGATGGATGAATAGATGCACGGATAAACAGATGGATGGCGGATAGATGCATGAACAATGGATGGATGGATGGATGATGGATGAACAGATGACGGGTGGATAGATGTATGCATGGATAAACTGATGGTGGGATGTATGAATAAACGGATGAATGGATGGATGACTGATTGATGGACACATGGACGGATGACGGATGGATGAACACATGGATGTACGGATGACGATGGAAGGATGAATGGATGCAAGGATAAACGTATGGACAACGGATAGATGGATGGATGATGAAAGGATGGATGGATGCATGTTGGATGAATAGATGTTTGGATGGATGGATGGATGGATGATGGATTAATGGATGCATGGATGGATGGACGGATGACGGCTGAATGAATGGATAGTTAATGGATGAATGGATGCAAGGAAAAACGGATAGACAATGGATAAATGGATGGATGAAAGGATGGATGGATGCGTGTTTGGATGAATTGATGTTTGGATGGATGACGAATGGTAGGATGGATGGATGCATTAATGGATGGATGAATGGATAAATGGACAGATGAACAGATGTATGGATGTATGTATGAATAAATGGACGGCAAATGGATGGATGTATGGATGGACAAATAACGGATTTCTGGATAGATGTCTGTGTAAACGTGCAGGGGGTTGCTTAATGGAAAATAAAAACAATGAGATGAAGAAAAGGTGAGAATGAGAGCAGAGAAAGAATGAGTGTCCAAATAAAAATGGGCACAGAAGTGCAATTGCAGCAGCGATCTCAGACGAGGTATTGCTGTGGGGTCACGCTGAAATTTAGACAAATTAATAGCCATTCTCTAGCTCAGACAAAACTAATTCCTGTGGGACTTCTGTTCAGTCAGACACACACACAATTAAATGAACAGCCAAATCTCAGCAGAGGAAAACTGGATTACCATCCCACAAATAGTTGGGCCTCCAAGGCTACACTGGAGAGCAGGGTCACAGCACCCTTCCACCCTTTTTTAACGGTCGTTAAACAGTACCAAAGAAGTGATAAGCCTGTTAATTACATCATGCTACAGTACACCCAACCATCCTGCAGCCAGAATTACAGGCCCATGATAAGGAGAGGAGATGAAGAGGAGCGGTCCATTAAACAGCATTATGGAGGTGTTAAGGGCCGATATTAAAAAATCATAAAGGTGACATGAGTATCAGAGTAAGAAGGGCAAAGACATGCAAGTATGAGGACAAAGAAGCAGATGACCATGTATGTGTCTACAATTCACTGGCTGACATATACAACACAAAACTGGATTCACTGGACTGTAGTCAGCGCTATTAATGCTAATTTGATTTCCAGGGAACGCACAGTTAAAACATAAAAACTGCATGCACAGTAAGTTGCTTTGGATAAAAGTGTAATTTTAAACAGACTAGTGGGGTTGACTACTGATTTCATTTGTAGTTTTTAAACTTCAATATTTGTATTTGCAGTGGAACTTGAAAGGGAAATAATTTACTTCTTTGAGAGGGTTTTAGAATGCTGACAGCAAGCTGTGTTTTAGCATGCTAACAGTCAAAAGGGGCTGTTCACACAGGTTGCGTTGTATTAAATACAAGTTCAATTCAATCAACAGTATTTGTGGCATGTTGATTACCACAAAAAATTATTTGTGCTATACGTGTAAACATGATTTTAGTGTAATAAAATCACTTACTAACCTTATCTGTGTTAAGCTATAATCAAAATTACAACTGGTAAACCCTGTAGGTGAGTTTAAGACACTAAAATCATGTTAACGTGTACAATGTTTATGTCTTGTGGCTATACTTTAGAAACAATGTATTTCAGCATTTATGGACTGGGACCCATTTACTGTACCTCCACTGTAAGTGCCTTAATACAAACTTGATTTTTGCTTTTTTTTTTTTTTTTTTTTTTATAAACAAGAAGTGTCAACATTCTTTTCTGTGGCAATTAACATTGTTACAAATGCTGTCGATTAAGCTTAATTTTTGTATTAAACCTGGAACATTAATTTAATTGTAGTACACGTCAAATACGTCTTAGGCCGAAGTGTCATTTCCTGCAGTGTGTTTCAGCACCTCAGACGTGTTTTAAAGATGCCCTGCTAAGTAAAAGTAGTTCTTTGAGAAAAAACAAAAACAAATCCACTGCACCACGAGTAGCTGTTTTCGAACACATCCTGTTTGGTGTTGTGATCGTAAACCAGACAGATTATACAGGGCTTCATTAAGACAGACAAGTCAACTAATTGGTCAGACAACCCACCGACTAGTGACATTTAAAATATGCAAAGATATGAGCAAAAAAACAAACAAAAAAAAAACAGAAATGTTTTGACAGCACCACAAAACAGAGTTACAGTTTTCACACTGTTTAGGGAGAGTAACCTATGGATGGCTAACATTTAGTTGTCTCTGCATATTAAGCTGTATTAGGAAAAAGTATTTTAAGACTGAAAAAACTGCACACTTCATCTTTAATGCTAAGGGAGATTTATGGAGGGTGGATCAAATCTGAAATTTGTTTCTGCACAAGCTCTCCAACGGCAATTACAAAAGATGCATTTCACTCTTCTATTTCTTCCTCTCTCTTTCTTTCACATGGACGAAGACTGTTTCCAATTCTAAGGCCAGATGCCAAAACAGCAGCACATTTCCTGTGCACTTAAAAACACTTGACGGAAGCAGAAAACACAAAAGCACACGTATTCACGTAATAAATAACCCCTGTGCCTGGAGTGGAAGACCATTCAAAATCTCCAGTGCTCAACAACTCACATCCTGAACATCTCTGAGAGACTCCAAAACAAGCACTCTAATGGCTCAGCTCCAGCCAAAAACATCCTCAAATCTAGTTTCTGGGGAGGCTGGATGTGGAGAGAGACAGAGTGGTTGTTTTGTCCATCAGTTGTGGTGGTGTCTTGCCCTTGTCAGGCTAAGACTTGGGTCTAAGATGTTGGAACAGTGCCACAACTCCGTTTATCACTATGGAAACACACTGCGTCATAGCAACAACACTCATCGAAGCATCACTTGCTTCTGTCGAGAATGTCACCTTGACACTCTAAATGAACATCTTATTTATAGGTTAAAGGAACGTTCCAGGTTCAAAACAAGTCAAGCTCTATAGACAACATTTATTTATGTTGTTATGAGTTATGCTGTCCAAAAAAAAATAAAAAATCCACATAAATTAATAAATAAAATAAAAAAACACTATAAAAACATCTTTATGTTGTAATGAGCAATGCTGTCAAAAACATCTAAGAATACTAAAATAAATAAATAAACAAATAAATAAATAATACTACAAAAACAAATGTCAAAATGTCCACATGAATAAATAAAAAAATACTACAAAACAAAATCTATGAACATCTTTAGATTGTTATGAGTTATGCTGTCACAATAATCTAAAAATAAATAAATAACACTACAAAAACAAAATCTATGAACATCTTTAGATTGTTATGAGTTATGCTGTCACAATAATCTAAACAAATACTAAAATGAATAAATAATAATAATAAAAAAAAAATCTATGAACATCTTTAGGTTGTTATGATTTATGCTGTCACAATAATCTAAAAATACTCAAATAAATAAATAATACTACAAAAACAAAATCTATGCACATCTTTAGGTTGTTATGAGAAATGCTTTCAAAATATTATAATAATACCGTAAAAATAAATAAATACAAAACACCTTTAGGTTGCTATGAGTTATGTGGTCTCTATAATCTAAGAATACCACATGAATACAAACAAATAAATAAAATTAAATAAAAATTAAAAAATAATAATAATCTAGTTATGATGTAAGATATATTGTCAAAAAAATACAAATAAGAATACAATAAATAATACTACAAAAACAAAATCTAAGAACATCTTTATTTTGTTATTAATTATGCTGTCACAATCTAAGAATACCACATGAATATAAACAAATAAATAAATACTACAAAAATATATAGTTATGCTGTGAGTTATGCTTAAAAAAAAAAAAAATCTAAGAATACAATACATAAATAGAAAGTTGAAGTCAAACGTTTACATACGCCTTAGCCAAATACATTTAAACTCAGTTTTTCACAATTCCTGACATTTAATCATAGAAACCATTCCCTGTCTTAGGTCAGTTAGGATCACTACTTTATTTTAAGAACGTGAAATGTCAGAATAATAGTTGAGAGAATGATTTATTTCAGCTTTTATTTCTTTCATCACATTCCCAGTGGGTCAGAAGTTTACATACACTTTGTTAGTATTTGGTAGCATTGCCTTTAAATTGTTTAACTTGGGTCAAAAGTTTTGGGTAGCCTTCCACAAGCTTCTCACAATAAGTTGCTGGAATTTTGGCCCATTCCTCCAGACAGAACTGGTGTAACTGAGTCAGGTTTGTAAGCCTCTTTGCTCGCACACAATTTTTCAGTTCTACCCACAAATTTTCTATCGGATTGAGGTAAGGGCTTTGTGATGACCACTCCAACACCTTGACTTTGTTGTCCTTAAGCCATTTTGCCACAACTTTGGAGGTATGCTTGGAGTCATTGTCCATTTGGAAGACCCATTTGTAACTGAGCTTTAACTTCCTGGCTGATGTCTTGAGATGTTGCTTCAATAAATCCACATAATTTTCCTTCCTCACAATGCCATCTATTTTGTGAAGTGCACCAGTCCTTCCTGCAGCAAAGCACCCCCACAACATGATGCTGCCACCCCCATGCTTCAAGGCTGGGATGGTGTTCTTCGGCTTGCAAGCCTCACCCTTATTCCTCCAAACATAAAGATGGTTAATATGGCCAAACAGTTAAATTTTTGTTTCATCAAACCAGAGGACATTTCTCCAAAAAAGTAAGATCTTTGTCCCCATATGCAATTTCAAACTGTAGTCTGGCATTTTTACGACAGTTCTGGAACATTGGATTCTTCCTTGCTGAGCAGCCTTTCAAGTTATGTCGATATACGACTCGTTTTACTGTGGATATATATACTTGTCTACCTGTTTCCTCCAACATCTTCACAAGGTCCTTTGCTGTTGTTCTGGGATTTATTTGCACTTTTCACACCAAACTACGACAGAAATGCATCTCCTTCCTGAGCGGTATGATGGCTGCGTGGTCCCATGGTGTTTATACTTGTGTACTATTGTTTGTACAGATGAAAGTGGTACCTTCAGGCATTTGGAAATTGCTCCCAAGGATGAACCAGACTTGTGGAGGTCTTGGCTGATTTCTTTTGATTTCCCCATGATGTCAAGCAAAGAGGCACACAGTTTGATGATAGGCCTTAAAATACATCCACAGGGACACTTCCAATTGACTCCAAGCTAATTGGCTAATTGCCTAAAGGCTTGACATAATTTTCTGGAATTTCCCAAGCTGCTTAAAGGCACAGTTAACTTAGTGTATGTAAACTTCTGACCTACTGGAATTGTGATATAGTCAATTAAAAGTGAAACAATCTGTCTGTAAACAATTGTTGGAAAAATTACTTGTTTCATGCACAAAGTAGATGTCTTAAACGACTTGCCAAAAATGTGGAGTTTTAATGACTTCAACCTAAGTATATGTAAACTTCTGACTTCAAATGTTAATAATCATACTAAAACAAAATCTATGAAAATATTTCTTTTGTTATTAGTTATGCTGTCAAAAAAATCTAAGAGTACCACATGAATATCAATAAATAGATAAATAAATAACTTTAAAAAAATATGAATATATTTGTTTTTATGAGCTATGCCGTAAAAAATCTGAGAATCCCACAAAAACAAATACTTCACACACACACACACAAAAACATTTTTGTTGTTATAATTATGCTGTCAAAATAATCTTACCAAATAAATAAATTATATATATATATATATATATATATATACACAAAGATGTTCATAGTTTTATATATATATATATATGTATAACTATGAACATCTTTGTTATGAGTTATGCTGAAAAATAATCTTAGAATACCACACAAATAAATAAATAAATAAATTCTGGAGAGCTTGCTGCCTGTTAAGCTCATATTTTGTACCAAAATGTGTTATTTGAGTTGTCAAGTCTTATTTATCCTTTTAATGGTGGGAATACTTTAAGTGGATGAACTTGTGAACTAGTTATATGTTACCGATGTAAATTTCTCATTATCTTTCTCTTTTTAAACTGTTCCCTACTCATATCCTTACGAGTATCGTGAAAGTGTTCATGTTTACCAGCTTTACATGGTCATGACAGGAATTAAAAGTTCAGATATAACTACACACATCCAAGGGCGGTAATTGATTTTTATCACACTAGTTTGATGTTAACCTGTTTAATGTTTAATTCTGTGGCGATACTTTTAAAAGAATGTGTATTTTAATGTTTTTACAATGTCTTGCCCCCCACTGTAAGTGCATTGCTTTAAACACGATTTACAGAACAAACTAATAGGTGAGTCTGAATTATTTTCAGTGGTAATCAACAGCATGTCACATATGCTGTGCATATATAGTAGCTTACAGTAGTAGTTTTGTACACAAACATTTTCAAAAAGAAAAAAATCAGACTTTCTGATCAATGATGGAACTGAACTGAAGGACTTCTAATGTCTTTGAACATCAAGAAAACTTGTAAAACCCACCAGCTCACATAATGAAAGTACACTCATAAACATCTTAACGTTTGCTGCTCAAAATGGCAAAAAACAGCTTAGATGCTTGTCAGCATAACAATATTCATTGGTCAGATATCACCTGAGCACTGTCCCATAATACAAGTCCATCTCCAAATTAGATAGCTTACTTAAAAATGACTTGGGTGCACTAACAAAAGTCAAGGTTACATTTCAGACTGTTCGGTCCATAAACACTGTTAACAGCTATTTAATTTAATAGCCACAGTCTGCTTTCAATGGCTTTTGCTACTCATTAAACAAATGCAGAACTTTTTAAAACTTTGACAGATATTCTTAGTTTAATGTTTCCTAGTAGGCCTAATATGAATTTTCATTGTTGATGTACAAACTCTAAGATCAAAAACACACTATGCTAGTATGCAAAAGCAGATGTGAATGCTACTGTATTGCATTGCAAGCATGCATTCTCATTGTACATACTTATCTTTTACAGACCTTCTTGGTTTAATGTTTTCTAGTAGGCCTTTAACTAATTCTTCACTATTAATGTACAAGTGTAAGGCCAGAAACATACACTTAAAGCAGTTGCAAATGCATTTTAAGCATGCAGTCCCATTGTACATACTCGTACATACTATGGTGGTAACCAACATCAGTACTCAAGGGGGTAAGAGAGTTACCTTTAAAAGGATAGCTCACCCAAACATGAAAATTCAGTCATTATTTACTCAGCCTAGTTTTTTTTTAAACCCATATGACTTTCTTTCTTTTTCAGTACACAAAGTGAGAAAAAAATAAATAAAAAAAACATTTCTTCTCACTGGTGTCATACAATGGCGATGGATAGTGACCATCTCTTCAAGCTTTAAAAGTATAATTCAGAAGTCCAATAATTAATACAAGAAGACAAACAATAAGGTTTGGTGAAAAACAAACCAAAATCGAATGTATTATTTTTAGTGAAAATCTTCAACAACCTGCCTTAGTCTGCTTCATCTCTCGGTTCGATTTACGAGTACTCTGGTTCATACAAATAAGGCTGGGCATAGAAATGCATCTCCTCTTCGACTTTAAACTCTTCAGACCTGTTTTGTAAGTTCGGTTCTCAGGTTTGTGTGCAGTTGTGTTGTGTTCTGTTGAGAATATCTCTCTGGTGGTCTGGTTTTAGCAACAACAAAGCGAGTTTTCACCAAACGCCCCATCTCGTGAGAGGGGGCTGCGCAAAATTCTGCTCTCGTGCACTCTCATGAACGCGCACCATTTTTCATTTAATAATACATCAGATTTTGGTTTGTTTCTCACCAAACCTTATTTAATGCCTTCAGAACAAGGCAGGGGTCACATGTAATTATTTATTAAACTTCTGAATTATATTTTTGCATCAGTAATTATTATTATAATTTTTTTTTTTTTTTTTTAAACGTCTCCCTTTGTGTTCCAATAAAGAAAGAAAGTCATATGGAATGCAACATTGCAAGAAATAGAGTTTGAGTAGATAAACACATTTTTGTTTAACTGTAAGATTAAAAACTTCAGAATGAATTAAAATGTGCAAATTGAAATAGATACTTGAGCAAAAAAAAATAAATAAAAAAAATAAATAAAAAGACCCTGATTCACAACTGATGTCTTATTTAAACCTAACAGAGATGGCCTGCATAGCAGTGCTGCTAGCTTTACCACACATAAAAATGTATAGCCTACCACTCATCAGGGTGAAGGAGAGAACACTTAAGTGTCTTTCATTTCTTTATTGCATGCATAAAAAAGGAACTTGAGAGTGAATCATCAGTGAATTCTTATTAGTCACAGAGGGTTCCTGTCTTGGGTCAGTGATATCCTGAGCCACCCGACAGCTTTAATTCATCTCTTATTTAAAAGTTCAAGGACTTCAGACCCAAATGATCTGAATAAATCACACAGACTTTGGCATTATTTAACAGAGTAGAGCTAACCCAAGATATAGTCATCAGTTTAAATACTTTTCCATTTTTTTAAAAGCCATTTCTAGACTACTCGACATATGACTGATTTTATGTACATTTCCTGAAAAGCAGCTGGATAAAGACTTACAAGTGATGTGAGAAAGTAATACAGAAACTTTCACTCTTATGCTTAGTTGAATATTCATGGTGCTCTTTTTCATTTAATTCCTAATGCTAGGGGTGTGTTTAACTAAATAACTCTTAGTATGAGCAACAGCAAATAACTAATTAGTGCTCCAACATTCAATTTTGATACTATTAAAAAATATATGTCTCACTGCCTATGATAAAATTCATGTTTCACACACTAGAGCTTTCAAGGGCATGAATAGCCATTAGCAGAGAGCAACATAACACTATATCTTTCTCATGCTGATAAACAAATGGATACACTATACCGCCAAAATTATTCGCTCATCTGCCTTTAGACGCATATGAAATTAAGTGACATCACATTCTTAATCCATAGGGTTTAATATGACGTTGGCCCACCCTTTGCAGCTATAACAGCTTCAACTCTTCTGGGAAGGCTTTCCACAAGGTTTAGGAGTGTGTTTATGGGAATATTTGACCATTCTTCCAGAAGCGCATTTGTGAGGTCAGACACTGATGTTGGATGAGAAGGCCTGGCTCGCAGACTTCGCTCTAATTCATCCCAAAGGTGCTCTATCGGGTTGAGGTCAGGACTCTGTGCAGGCCAGTCAAGTTCTTCCACACCAAACTTGCTCATCCATGTCTTTATGGACCTTGCTTTGTGCACTGGTGCGCAGTCATGTTGGAACTGGAAGGGGCCATCCCCAAACTGTTCCCACAAAGTTGGGAGCATGGAATTGTCCAAAATCTCTTGGTATGCTGAAGCATTCAGAGTTCTTTCACTGGAACTAAGGGGCCAAGCCCAGCTCCTGAAAAACAACCCCACACCATAATCCCCCCTCCACCAAACTTCACAGTTGGCACAATGCAGTCAGACAAGTACCATTCTCCTGGCAACAGCCAAACCCAGACTCGTCCATCAGATTGCCAGATGGAGAAGCGTGATTCGTCACTCCAGAGAACGCGTCTCCACTGCTCTAGAGTCCAGTGGTGGCGTGCTTTACACCACTGCATCTGACACTTTGCATTGCACTTGGTGATGTATGGCTTGGATGCAGCTGCTCGGCCATGGAAACCCATTCCATGAAGCTCTCTACGGACTGTTCTTGAGCTAATCTGAAGACCACATGAACTTTGGAGGTCTGTAGCGATTGACTCTGCAGAAAGTTGGTGACCTCTGCGCACTATGCGCCTCAGCATCCGCTGACCCCGCTCTGTCATTTTACGTGGCCTACCACTTCGTGGCTGAGTTGCTGTCATTCCCAATCGCTTCCACTTTGTTATAATACCACTGACAGTTGACTGTGGAATATTTAGTAGCGAGGAAATTTCACGACTGGACTTGTTGCACAGGTGGCATCCTATCACAGTACCACGCTGGAATTCACTGAGCTCCTGAGAGCGGCCCATTCTTTCACAAATGTTTTTAGAAGCAGCCTGCATGCCTAGGTGCTTCATTTTATACACCTGTGGCCATGGAAGTGATTGGAACACCTGAATTCAATTATTTGGATGGGTGAACGTAAATAAAACTCAAACAAATTATACAGACAGACTAAAGCAACAATGTTAACCATGCAAATAACTTGAAGATGTGCTGAGGCAGGATTGACATCAATTATGCTAAACATCATTGATTCTCACGGTCTCAGGGTTGATTTTGCATAGCTGCAAAAGAGATTTGAGAATTACGTATGCCGGTAGTCCAGATTTGATTAAATAATGACTTACATTTTGGTCTTAACAAAATAACAAAAGTTATCGTATGGCTTCAAATGACTTGGATTATTTTTTTTATGATACTTTCATGATGTTTATTGATGTTTTGGATATTTCAAAGTCTGAATAACCAAAGAGCAGTGTGAACATTCTGCTAAATTTCTCCTTTTGCGTTTGACCGAAGAAAGTCATATGCTATGAGAGCAAGTAAATGATGACAGAATTTACATTTATTGGTGAAATCTTCCTTTAAATGGTTGGTAAAAATGAGAGAGTCTAATAATACATAAATCATTTGTACTTATAACGATCAAAAGCTACACTAGTACTACTTGTTTTATGAAAACTGAGAACACAAACTATCTCTCACACAAACTTTAAAAAGACCTTCCTAATGGGAGACTGAGCGGTATAATTATGGCAGCACTAAAGGAGGCTTTCTATTGGTTAATTAAATGTGTGATTGATAAACACTATTACGGAAACATCAGGATGAGGAACTTCAGAACTAGTCAATGACGAAGGTATATTGTCCTCAAAAAGACGTGACCTTCACTAATGAAATTAATTTCATGTGGGTAAATTACGTGAAGCAAATATTACTTTATCTTATGTTTTGTTATGTTTGTCAGTTGGGGACTTAAAATGTCAACCCTGTTACCATGATTTTGTATAGTAAACAACTAATAACTGAAAAATGTATTTGTGGAAATATTAAGCACAAGGCTTATAATGTCAAAATAAACTGTAAAACTGTCAACCCTGGTATCTTTCAGAAGATATAATTATATCCAAAAATAGATGAAAATTAGAGCTGTCAAAATTTTTCTTAATCGCGATTAGCGCATTTACCGTTAATACAGCATAAATCAGCATAAACACTGGTTGGAATGGTGAAGCCTTTGCGATGTGTCCGCCCAGAGTCACACACGACAGTGATTCAGTGTCAGTAATAAAATGATGGATAAAAGGACCTCTTAATGCTATTTGTTGTACAAAACAAGCCTAGATGGGACTTGTGAAAGGAATCAAGTATTTTTCAGCCTATGTAAGGTGCATTTTAATTACCACAGAAGCACACCAAGTCTTAACTATCACCAAAACGCAGAATGAGAAGTTTTTGTCTGCAAGCACTTTTCATGTGGAGTACAAAGTGCCGCTGGATGCTGCCGTTGACGTGAATAATGAACGCGGCTTCACGATTGCTGTAGCAAAGCAGATAGCCACAGTCTACCAGTAGATTGTGGAGGATGAAAGTTTAAGAGATTTAATGCCCGTTACAATGAAAATGCAACCTATTGGGGGACTAGTTCTTTAATTAGTCAAACTCATTTTATGTTACTTGAATTGGTGATATTTTAGTGCATTTCCATCTTTATACTGTGTAAGGCTTTGTTTGGAAAATGTTAATAAAGCATTATATTGCTACATATTGTTTTCTTTTCTTTCCTAAGATGTAAATAAATGCATTTTGACAGGAAAATAAGTATGTATATATATATATATATAGTGTCACATTTCAGCACTTTTAAAATTTGTGATTAATCACGATTAACATTATGCAATTAAAAATTGTAATCCAATGATAGCACTAATTGTTGTATTGTATAAAATGTATTAATTTAGCTTGAGATGGCACAATGCAATTAACACATTTCTGTCTGAAAAATATGATAAAATTACACAGAAACTGACTTTACAGGTGACATGTATAAATGTTTTCGATGTTATCCATTGGTAGGTTGAATTGCCCAAGGTCAAGTCACTCTGTGGCGCTATCAAAACTTTGATTTGTGTGTTTGAACATCCCAACCAGCCTGACACAGCAATATTAGCTCAACCAATGGTCTCAGTTTGGGGCAGGTCTGTTGGTTTGACCAATGGCAGACTGAGAGTGTGTTCAGGAAACCTTTTTGAAAAAAATCACTGTTATTGCCATTTTTAGTGCCACAAATGACAGAAATGACATGCTCCACCTTTAAAAATATTCTTTTCAAAATGGAAAAGGCATCCGTTTCATAAAATGACCTTATTACACCCAATTAATTTTGGAACAAAGGTCATTCTTTTTAACGCGTCTCTCTAACAGGCTCAGTGGCTTAATCAGTGGGAGTTTTAAGACAGACACAGTGTTCAGTTCCTCCAAGTCTCTCAGACCTCACACAAATGATTCACTTTCATCCCGTGTTATGGGGTGCTCTATCCTGGTCGGCCCGTTGGCACACTAATCAGCTGTGACGTGTTCAAAAGGCCAGCCGTTTTGTACCCGTGCGGTTAAAGCTCTTACCAGGGCAGCTGACTAAAAGACAATCTTTTATAAGAGCCAAAGAAAAAGGTGAACTAGAGAAAGTCAAAATGGGGGGAAATCTTCTTTGCTCCAGAGTATCATTAGTCAAACTGTCTGAGAGAGAGAGAGAGAGAGAGAGAGAGAGAGAGAGAGAGAGAGAGAGAGAGAAAGCCTAACCAAACTGTCAAAGGCACGTAACAGTTTCAACCTTCCGGCCACCTTCCTTTTACTCCCTGTAGTGATTTTGTCTGGTTGTTCTCATCACTGTAGGCATTCCTATATCATATAGCAACAAGAAGCAAGACATATAGACAGAACCAAAACTCCATGTATTTTTTTTAATGAAAAGCTTCAAAGGTGAATTTCTGTACCTGTAGTGGCACCAAACATAATTACAAATTCATTTGTTTTCCTGAACACTTCCCCTCAACTGCCAATGGTCAGGTTAAACAGATAGTCCCGCCCCAAACTCACACTATCGGTTGCTGGTTGGGCTAGTCGGGATGCTCAAATACACAGTGTTTCCACTTTTCGTGGGAATAAACCTACAAATAGTTTACTAATAGTTGTTCCTGCACATTAAAATGGGACAGGAGAAAGTACACTTTACATTTTTTTTGTCATTTTAACGGAAAAATAATGTAAAAATGCTACAGTAAAAACAGGTAAACCGGTAGATACTTAAACATATACGGTTAAAAATTATAATATATTAAACAAGACAATTTTATAATTTTACAGTTTAAATATTGTAAAAATATATATATATATATATATATATATATATACAGGTGCATCTCAATAAATTAGAATGTCGTGGAAAAGTTCATTTATTTCAGTAATTCAACTCAAATTGTGAAACTCGTGTATTAAATAAATTCAATGCACACAGACTGAAGTAGTTTAAGTCTTTGGTTCTTTTAATTGTGATGATTTTGGCTCACATTTAACAAAAACCCACCAATTCACTATCTCAAAAAATTAGAATATGGCGACATGCCAATCAGCTAATCAACTCAAAACACCTGCAAAGGTTTCCTGAGCCTTCAAAATGGTCTCTCAGTTTGGTTCACTAGGCTACACAATCATGGGGAAGACTGCTGATCTGACAGTTGTCCAGAAGACAATCATTGACACCCTTCACAAGGAGGGTAAGCCACAAACATTCATTGCCAAAGAAGCTGGCTGTTCACAGAGTGCTGTATCCAAGCATGTAAACAGAAAGTTGAGTGGAAGGAAAAAGTGTGGAAGAAAAAGATGCACAACCAACCGAGAGAACCGCAGCCTTATGAGGATTGTCAAGCAAAATCGATTCAAGAATTTGGGTGAACGTCACAAGGAATGGACTGAGGCTGGGGTCAAGGCATCAAGAGCCACCACACACAGACATGTCAAGGAATTTGGCTACAGTTGTCGTATTCCTCTTGTTAAGCCACTCCTGAACCACAGACAACGTCAGAGGTGTCTTACCTGGGCTAAGGAGAAGAAGAACTGGACTGTTGCCCAGTGTTCCAAAGTCCTCTTTTCAGATGAGAGCAAGTTTTGTATTTCATTTGGAAACCAAGGTCCTAGAGTCTGGAGGAAGGGTGGAGAAGCTCATAGCCCAAGTTGCTTGAAGTCCAGTGTTAAGTTTCCACAGTCTGTGATGATCTGGGGTGCAATGTCATCTGCTGGTGTTGGTCCATTGTGTTTTTTGAAAACCAAAGTCACTGCACCCGTTTACCAAGAAATTTTGGAGCACTTCATGCTTCCTTCTGCTGACCAGCTTTTTAAAGATGCTGATTTCATTTTCCAGCAGGATTTGGCACCTGCCCACACTGCCAAAAGCACCAAAAGTTAGTTAAATGACCATGGTGTTGGTGTGCTTGACTGGCCAGCAAACTCACCAGACCTGAACCCCATAGAGAATCTATGGGGTATTGTCAAGAGGAAAATGAGAAACAAGAGACCAAAAAATGCAGATGAGCTGAAGGCCACTGTCAAAGAAACCTGGGCTTCCATACCACCTCAGCAGTGCCACAAACTGATCACCTCCATGCCACGCTGAATTGAGGCAGTAATTAAAGCAAAAGCAGCCCCTACCAAGTATTGAGTACATATACATTAAATGAACATACTTTCCAGAAGGCCAACAATTCACTAAAAATGTTTTTTTTATTGGTCTTATGATGTATTCTAATTTTTTGAGATAGTGAATTGGTGGGTTTTTGTTAAATGTGAGCCAAAATCATCACAATTAAAAGAACCAAAGACTTAAACTACTTCAGTCTGTGTGCACTGAATTTATTTAATACACGAGTTTCACAATTTGAGTTGAATTACTGAAATAAATGAACTTTTCCACAACATTCTAATATATTGAGATGCACCTGTATATATATATATATATATATATATATATATATATATATATATATATATTGTTTTTTTTAAGATGTAAAGTATGATTTTAACATATAATTAACAGTAACAATGTATATTATGTCTAAAAAGAGAATACATATAGTATACTTTTACGTTAAACTATTGTTAAAATTACGGTGAAAAACAGTAAGAAGTCCCTGCGTGACCCATCACATTTCATTATATTTTATTTTTAATATCAGTTATGTACACAGTTGCAATCGAAATTATTCAACCCAACCAAGACAGTAAGGATTTACAAAGGTAAGCTTTTCTGATGACCCAGAATTTTTTAACTTTACATCTATATCAGTTGAGTGACACATTCAAAGTCATAGTGTGAATATATAACCTAATATTTCTAAATAGCAGGATTTTTTTAAATACAGCCATGTCATAATTATTCAACCCCTACTGCATGTAGCAAGTAATTGTTTTAAAACAAAATTAAGTCATCAATCTGCAATGGCACTTAAGTTTTAAAATTTAAGTTTAGCATTGTAAGCAAAAATGTATTTCTATGCAAAAAATGCAATTAAAAATAAGCTGTCTCAAAAGCTAACAGAAGAGATTATTTCATTACACAAGAAAGGTCATGGCTAAAAGTACATTTCCAAGGCACTTCAATTTCCAATAGACAAAGTTGGCAGCACTGTTCATACATTTTTTTATATAAGGTACAACAGCAACCTTCTTGGGGTATGGAAGAAAGCAAAACTTCACCAAGGGAAATGTTGACTCCAGTTGACTGAATATTCAAGAAGTAATTAGGAAAGACCTGTGGAGTCCTGGAAGAAGGTTTTATAGGCGTATGACACTAAACTGAAAATGAGTTTTAGACCCATGGATCAGCAGTACGTCTAGAGTAAGATGACAAGGTGATGACAAGAACGACACCATCCCCACAGTCAAGCATGAAGGTGGGTCAGTCCTGTTATGGGGGTGTTTTGCGGCTGCAGGAAACGGCTATCCTGACTATGTGACTGACACCATGGATTCTTTCAGGTATCAGGCCATTTTGGCATGGACAATGTGATGCCTTCAGTGTGTAAATTGAAGCTCGGTGATCACTGGACTTTCCAGCAAGACAATAACACCAAGGATACATCCAAGTTGTCCAAAATCTGGTTCAGGGATAGGTCGTGGAATGTCCTTAAATGGCCCTTTCAGTCCATTATTAAAATCCCATTGCAAACCTTTGTTGGGATTTCAAGGAAGCAGTGTCAGCACAGAAACCAAAGAATGCCAATGAGCTGGAAGCTTTTGCTCATGAGAAATTTGTAAAAATTCTAATAGAGAGGTGTCCGAAGCCTGAGAACACTTACCTGAAACATTTATTTGCTGTTATTAAGGATAAAGGATGCTCCACAATTGATTGACTTTGGGGGTTGAATATTTTTGACGACATTTGTAAAGAGAATTAGTTATTCTTTATTTTAAAATGTGGGTAAACTGAACTCTTTGTTCTCAAAATCACTCAAATGTGTAATAAAAACTTACTTTGACTGTTTACTGAGGTTTTAGTTGGTGTGTTTTAATTCACATCACCAGAATGTATTGCTGGTCAGGGAAGCTGAATAATTTTGATTGCAACTGTATATATATATATATATATATATATATATATATATATATATATATATATACACACACTATATTGCCAAAAGTATTCGCTCATCTGCCTTTAGACGCACATTCTTAATCCATAGGGTTTAATATGACGTCGGCCCACCCTTTGCAGCTATAACAGCTTCAACTCTTCTGGGAAGGCTTTCCACAAGGTTTAGGAGAGTGTTTATGGGAATTTTTGACCATTCTTCCAGAAGCGCATTTGTGAGGTCAGACGCTGATGTTTGACGAGAAGGCCTGGCTCGCAGTCTTCGCTCTAATTCATCCCAAAGGTGCTCTATCGGGTTGAGGTCAGGACTCTGTGCAGGCCAGTCAAGTTCTTCCACACCAAACTCGCTCATCCATGTCTTTATGGACCTTGATTTGTGCACTGGTGCGCAGTCATGTTGGAACAGGAAGGGGCCATCCCCAAACTGTTCCCACAAAGTTGGGAGCATGGAATTGTCCAAAATCTCTTGGTATGCTGAAGCATTCAGAGTTCCTTTCACTGGAACTAAGGGGCCAAGCCCAGCTCCTGAAAAACAACCCCACACCATAATCCCCCTCCACCAAACTTCACAGTTGGCACAATGCAGTCAGACAAGTACCGTTCTCCTGGCAACCGCCAAACCCAGACTCGTCCATCAGATTGCCAGATGGAGAAGCGTGATTCGTCACTCCAGAGAACGCGTCTCCACTGCTCTAGAGTCCAGTGGTGGCGTGCTTTACACCATTGCATCCGACACTTTGCATTGCACTTGGTGATGTATGGCTTGGATGCAGCTGCTCGGCCATGGAAACCCATTCCATGAAGCTCTCTACGCACTGTTCTTGAGCTAATCTGAAGGCCACATGAACTTTGGAGGTCTGTAGCGATTGACTCTGCAGAAAGTTGGCGACCTCTGCGCACTATGCGCCTCAGCATCCGCTGACCCCGCTCTGTCATTTTACGTGGCCTACCACTTCGTGGCTGAGTTGCTGTCATTCCCAATCGCTTCCAATTTGTTGTAATACCAGTGACAGCTGACTGTGGAATATTTAGTAGCGAGGAAATTTCACGACTGGACTTGTTGCACAGGTGGCATCCTATCACAGTACCACGCTGGAATTCACTGAGCTCCTGAGAGTGGCCCATTCTTTCACAAATGTTTGTAGAAGCAGTCTGCATGCCTAGGTGCTTCATTTTATACACCTGTGGCCATGGAAGTGATTGGAACACCTGCATTCAATTATTTGGATGGGTGAGCGAATACTTTTGGCAATATAGTGTATATAATTATTATTATTATTATTATTTTATTTGTTTGTTTGTTTGTTTTTTTGTTTTTTTGATGGTCTTGATAGTCACAACGTTTGATTCCAGTACCAAAAACTATACGGTATTTATAACATATTCTTTACTTGTCCTGGGTCAAAAATTACCCTTAGACAATAGGAAGGATACAGTGAAAAGCAGATTTATGTTGTTCTAGAAGAATGGTATGTTAAGTTTATATCATTTAAAGGGATAGTTTACCTCAAATATGACTGACTTTCTTTTTCTAAACACAAAGGGAGAAATTGTGAAAAAAAAAATTGTGCTCAGTGATGTCATACAGTGGCAGTTTATGGTGACCACCTCTTCAAACTTGAAAAGAATGCAAAAGTATAATTCAGAAATCTAATAAATTATTCCAATAATTATGCCAATAAGGCTGGGCATAGAAATGCATCAATTTTTGACTACAAACCCTTCAGACATGTTACGTAATTTCTGTTCTCTGTTTTGTGTGCAGCTGTGTTGTGTTCTGTTGTCACAATCGCTGTGGCAGACCTGGTTTTAGATAAACAAAACAAGTTTTCGCTTGAACACCCCAATGTCATGAGGGTGATGTGTGAACTGTTGCTCTCATGCCCTCGTGCACAGGAGATCAATAGTCAGTGAACATTTTCACTAAATAATACATTAAATTTAGGTTTGTTTCTCACCAAACCTTATTGTATACTTTCATAAAAATCATGAGTCTCTTGGAATAATTTATTAGACGTCTGAATTATACTTTTGGGTTCTTTTGAAACAATAACCACTCTGTACAATTGTGGTGAGAAGAATAGCATCTCAGAATACTATTCTGAGATGCAGGTTGGTGCTATTTTGGTGGCACGAGGGGGACCAACACAATATTATTATTCAGACCCCTTTCATTTTTTCACATTTTGTTATGTTGCAGCCTTATGCGAAAATGCTTTAGATATATATCTTTTTTCACATCAATCTACACTCAATACCCCATAATGACAAAGCAAAAACCAGATTTTGCAAATTTATTAAAAAGAAAAAAACTGAAATATCACATTGACATAAGTATTCAGAGCCTTTGCTATGATGGTTGAAATAGCTCAGGTGCATTCCATTTCTCTGGGATCATCTTTGAGATGTTTCTACACTTTGACTGGAGTTCACCAGTGGCAAATTCAATTGACTGGACATGATCTGGAAAGGCACACACCTGTCTATATAAGGTCTCACAGCTGAAAATGCATATCAGAGCAAAAGCCAAGCCATGAGGTTAAAGGAACTGCCTGCAGAGCTCAGAGACAGGATTGTGTCAAAGCACAGATCTGGGGAAGGCAATAAACAAAATTGCAGCTGCACTGAAGGTTCCCAAGAGCACAGTGGCCTCCATACTTTTTAAGTGGAAGAAGTTTGAAACAACCAGGAGTCTTCCTTGAGCTGGTCGCCCAGCCAAACCATGCAGTCAGTGGAGAAGGGCCTTGGTAAGAGAGGTGACTAAGAACCCAATGGTCACTCTGGTTGAGCTCCAAGGATCATGTGTAGAGACAGGAGAAACTTGCAGAAGGACAACAATCACTGCAACACTCCACCGATCTGGGCTTTATGGCAGAGTGGCCAGACGGAAGCCTCTCCTCAGTGCAAGCATGCAAAAAAGCACCTGAAGGACTCTCAGACTGTGAGAAACAAGATTCTCTGGTATGACAAAATGAAGATTGAACTGTTTGGCCTCAATTCCATGTCTTGAGGAAACCAGGCACCGCTCATCACCATCCCAACGGTGAAGCATGGTTGTGGTAGCATCATGCTGTGGGGGTGTTTTTCAGCAGCAGGGACTGGGGGACTGATCAGGGTTGAAGGAAAGCTGGATGCAGCAAAATACAGAGATATCCTTAATGAAAACCTCATCCAGAGCGCTCAGGACCTCAGACTGGGCCAAAGGTTCACCTTCCAACAAGACAATGACCCTAAGCACACAGCCAAGACAACATAAGACAACTCTGTGAATGTCCATGAGTGGCCCAGCCAGAGACCGGACTTGAACCCAATTGAACATGAAAATGGCTGTCCACTGACAGTCCCCATCCAACCTGACAGAGCTTGAGAGCATCTGCAGAGAAGAATGGCAGAAAATCCCCAAATCCAGGTGTGCAAAGCTTGTCGCATCATACCCCAAAAAGACCTGAAGCTGTAATCACTGTCAAAGGTGCTTCAACTAAGTACTGAGTTAAGGGTCTCAATACTTATGTCAATGTGATATTTCAGTTTTTTCTTTTTAATAAATTTGCAAAGTTATCAATAATCTGGTTTTTGCTTTGTCATTATGGGGTATGGAGTGTAGATTGATGTGAAAAAAATAAAATAATTTAAAGCATTTTAGCATAAGGCTGCAACAACAAAATGTGAAAAAAAAAAAAAAATCAAGGGGTCTGAATACTTTCTGAATGCACTGTGTGTGTGTGTGTGTGTGTGTGTGTGTGTGTGTGTGTGTGTGTGTGTGTGTGTGTGTGTGTGTATATATATATATATATATATATATATATATATATATATATATATATATATACACACACACACACACACACACACACACACACAGTACTGTACAAAAGTTTTAGGCACTTGTGAAAAATGTTGCATAATGAGGATGTCTTTAAAAATAATGACATAAATAATTTTCATTTATCACTTAATGTCATACAAAGTCCAGTTAACATAAAAAAGCTAAATCAATATTCAGTGTAACCACCTTTGCCTTTAAAACAGCCCCAATTCTCCTAGGTACACCTGGACACAGTTTTTCTTGGTTGTTGGCAGATAGGATGTTCTGAGCTTCTTGGAGAATTCACCACAGTTCTTCTGTCTATTTAGGCTGTCTCAGTTGCTTCTGTCTCTTTATGTAATCTCAGACTGACACGATGTTCAGTGGGGGGCTTTGTGGGGGCCATGACATCTGTTGCAGGGCTCCCTGTTCTTCTATTCTAATCTTTTCTATTTGCAAAAGTAATGTTTGGGAGTCTAACATTTATATTTCCTATTGACACACTAAAGCTGAAGATATAAATAACCTTATGTGCCTAAGACTTTTGCACAGTACTGCATATATATATATACACACACACACACATATACATATTTGTCTGTTTAAGCTGCCAACTCCGCCTTACTCTTATCTTAAGATTTCCTTACTAAAACTTGCTCTTAGCAGTTTTGTGAACCGGTTTTAAGCCAAAACTCCTAGCTAGGAACTCTTTGGAGAACTCCTAGTGGTAAGATAAAAATCTTTCTGAATACAGCCCCTGAATTATAAAGATATATCTCTGTATCTATGCATTTAAACACATTATCTCTGAACCTGGGTCAGTTTTTACGCTGATTAATATGTTTTTGGAAAAACGTGAGGGGTTTAAACACCAAGTGGTTGTGTGGATGTGAACCAGCTCTGCTCAGATCTACTATTAGCTTGATTACTGTCATTATCAGACAGCTAGTTAATGACACATTTAGCTTGTTTGTTATTTGAGTGTCAAACGGTACACATTTACTATGTAATAATGGAGAATCTCATTGGCTCACCAGCTAAGGGGTTGGTTGAGTCTAGACTCAGAAATCCATGTACTGTACATAAACATTTAAATTGTATAATAGTAATGATAATTTAACTGTAGGGCAAAATGGGGAATATGAATGAAAATGAATGAGCAAATTAAATGCCGGAGAAAAGAGACATGCAAATGACAGAATTGAAAAGAAGAGAGGTAGCGAGATGAGATGAGACTAGACCAGAGATTTTGTATGTGTTTTTTCCCCTCATATGTGTATGCGTGTGTGTACTGACCGTGCAGTGTGTGTGTTGTTGCAGTAATGTGGGTACGTCTCCTCCGATGGGCATCTGTTTGTTCAGCTCTTCATCTTTCACACTGATCCAGCGGCTCAACTCTTCCAGCACTGACAACAGCCTGTTCCAACGCTCTGCACTGGCCTCTAGATGAGCCCTGCACACACACACACACACACACACGGTTTAACACAGGAAATCACAACTTACAGTATTTACAGTCTAAAGTCACCTCCTTAGCATACACAAACCTCTTCAATGCTTGTTTGAGCCCATCTGTGTGTGTGTGTGTGTGTGTGTGTGTGTGTGTGTGTGTGTGTGTTTGTTAATGGAGGTGTCAGCAGACTTTGTAATTACAAGCCTTGTCTAATTAGTGCCTAATGAGATTTAAATAATAAAACAGAACACATTATAACACTCACACTGAGTCCCTCTCACACCAACAAAGTAACTTTCTCTGTTTGACAGTCAATTTTTTATTTTATTTTAGGTTAAGCTATTTATATTTTTGTCTCCTGGCATACACAAACACACACTCATTCATTCACTAAAGACAAGACATCCCAATAAATTCAAGATTTATTTTGTAAAATTTTGCAATAAAACATAATTTTAAACTAAAACATGCGATATGCAGCCTTAAGTGACAAGAATGGGTGGGCTATATATTTATTTGACCTATTATAGAACGTTAAGTTTTACCACCATTGCACAATTTAACAAGAGAACAAAAACATATCTGCATTTGTCTCTACTAACGACAAAAAAAAGTTATTTTTTCAACATCATGAGTAAACCATGTTCAGTATGAGTTGTTATTAAAGGTACACTCAGTAAGGTTTTGTTTATGTGTCGCTTGCTCTCTTTGTCCCAGTGGTCATGTACTGTATAAATGAAGTCTGGTTGATTGCACACATGCTGATTCATACACATCATTCTGGACTATACTGTTGACAGAGGCTCAAGTATGTTGTGTTGCAACATTTTTTAATTAGCAAAAGCCAACTAAGTGCACCTTTAACAAGAGAAAAGAATAATGTCTCCATCTGTCTCAACCAGTGGCTCATGTTTTCTTGGGCTTCATGACACCTTATTTAACATCATGACTGAAACATGTCCAGTATGAGCGGTGAGCGTTTGTAAGACTGACCGTATGTTGGCTGATTTGGCTTTGAGGTCATTCCAGCGCTGGTTCATATCGTCGAGTCTATGCTGTAGAAACACTGCCTCCTCTGAGCTGCCCAGAGCTTTCACCATTTTCAGCTTATTTCCCTCCACACCCCTGAACACATCATTATGAGCCTCGATCTCTGCCTGGATGTCCTACAGAGAGAGAGAGAGAGAGAGAGAGAGAGAGAAGGAGAGAATGCTTTAATTGCAATGTTATCACCTTCATTATGTGGCTTCGTTACAGGGGAAGATAAATAAATCAAAGACAGACAGAAACATTTCCAAACCTTCCCTAATGAGAGAAAGACACAATTAAAACTGTCAGACTGATACTGAAACTCTCCACACGTGCACACACACACACACACACACGTGCAAGTCTAACTGTCGATTAATCATACGAGATGTGAAACCACTCATTGAGCCAAGGAAACACAATGCAATCTACATACACACACATTTGTTTCACTATATTAGCGAGGGGTATATCGCTAATATATAAACAAGACAATAACGTTAACACAACGTTATATATATATATATATACCCCACCCTCACAAAAAATTTAGAAGCAAACAATTATTTGGTTGATTTAAGCCTTCTTTTTTTTTTTTTTTACTAGTGTGGACTGATGAAAATGTTCTCAATAGTTGGTTTTCGTCATGTTTTCACTATATTAATGAGGACATTTTTAAAACATTGGCCCTAACAAGTATAGCCAAACTGTTACACATACACATATTTAGTCTGTGGTCTCTGATTAAGTGTGTATGAAGGGGCGTTCACGCACAGTGATTTTATCACTGGAGGTTGGCTGTATTTTTAGTCTCTCACAGGAGACAGATCACATGAGCTTCAGTGTCTTCACACCTATTGGTAGTTGCTGCACCATTGCTCAACTGAAGAGAAAAAGAAAGAGAGAGAGAAAGGCAAGTTGTGAAGAGACAGTATAAAGATGTTTGGGTCTTGTCCAGTTCATTTGCAAAGTGCTCTCCACTATTTATCAAACTTGCTCTTTCTCCCCCCTGACGCTCCTTTAAAGATAACACTCCAGAATACTAACAAATATACAGCAGAGCTTACATTATACTGTACAAAGAGCACACCAACACAAAATCCTCATAGTTCAATTCATAGACAGTCACATTCAAACAAGACAATAACGTTAACACACAGTGTTCAAATAATCAAATAATGGCACTGCAGCGTCTATGAATGGTTGTAAAGAAGAAAAAATTAGTAGACATTTTTGTAGACTTTATGATCAGAATTTCTGCCCATCCAAAAGTAATAAGTCCTGATTAATTTTAGAGGCACAACTGAGAAATAAAGCAGAGAATATACGGTTCTGCTTGTGGAACTCTAATTTCTAATAGCTTCTAGGGGCAGAATGTTTTTTTTTAAATAAAATAAAATCACATTCACATTCTGAATTGTAATTGGTCAAATCAAAACAAAACACAAAAACAAACACAAGAAAAAAAATATAGCTCCAAACAGCAATTACGGGGCCAAGCACACCTAATGGCATGTAAGGAAGTATGATTGGACATCACTGATTTTGATTTCAAGAAGTTTAAAAACATAAGTAGAATTACTTACATTACAACTAATTATAACTTTTGACAAACAGGTGGCACTGTCACACAACTGATGCGGTCAGGGTGTGGTGACAATGGCACACACAAAGTTTCATGTCAATACAGCCAAGCGTTGCCAAGATACAGCCTCAGGTTCTTTTTGGCGTGTTGCCATCTAATTTGTTGGTGCGCTATTCGTGAACCATTGGGCCTATCAAACAGCTTTTTAAATTTTGTCGCGAGTGTCCCTAGATGATTTACAACAAATTTAGTGCGAATCAGACTTTCAGCTTAGGAGGAGTTCTAAAAAGTACCTTTTGAATTAAATTCAAAATGGCGGAATGGAAATATGGCTGTCCATGGCAAATTGGGTACCAGTGTATTCAGTATAACTAAATAATTCTAAAGAGAGCAGAGACAGGATGATGGGCCAAATTAATCAAATGTTATAAGCATTTTTAACATTACTTTATTTCTATATCTCCAGACTTCGATGGTAAACTCAGGACATTGTGCTGATGATGCATAACACAGTTTCATAACGATGCGCCAATGCATTTGTTCAATATGGCCAACAAATAACACTTGGGTATCATTCGACTCCGTATGTCCCAAGGAACCTAAAGAGACCAGTCTTATAATTTTAGGCCAATCTATTCAGAAATTATCAGCAAAAATAGCAATTTCCTTGACTACTAGGTGGCTATGATTATGATGAAATATTCCAAGTTTCGTGTAAATATGCTAAGGTGTTGCGAATATACAGCCACAAGTCCATTTTGGCATGCTCGCCATAAAATTCTTTGAAGCATTATTAAGAAACTGTTTGGTCTATCAAAAAGCTTTCAATAACTTTTTGTCCACAGTGTCCCTACATTATACATGACACATTTTGTGCAAATCAAACATATGGCCTAGGAGGAGTTTGAAAAATAATACATTTATATTTTAAAATCAAAATGGCAGAAACATAGTTGTCAACTCGGCATGAGCCAAGGATTTTGATTCTAGGCCTTACGGCCCAAAAGTTACAAGCAAATTTAAACAGTTGGTGGCACTAGAGGGTTTGAGTGAGAGACCCCAAATTTGGGTCAATTACATTTGAGAGTGTCCTCTACCATTTTGCCAAATTTCAGCATTTTTCTACATATGGTTCTATGGGCTGCCATAGACAACCAGCCAGAAAAAGAATAATAATAAGAATACTAACAGATACAATAGGTTCCTCCGCACCTTTGGTGCTTGCCCCCTAACAATACAAAAAACACAAAACATCTTTCAAAGATTTGATGGCACTAACCTGGCAAACTTTGGCAAATCTAGTGAATATTTCATCTTCAAATGTGCTCGCTCTATCCAACTGGTACCTTGTAAACACAACTTTGATAAACAGTGATAAAAACTTGGGAATCCTGACCCCGAAGGTTTCCAATGATTCACATGATGCACACACAAACATCAACACCATAAAATCCAAATACTGCAGCCACTAGACTCAACCTTTAGTGTAGTGTGTGTGTGTATATGCTCTGTTTAACAGTCAGAGGAAGTCTAATTTCTGCTGTTCATTTGTTATAGATTCATAATGAAAGATTTAACTGAAATCATTTCAACACAAAAGACACACACACACACACACACACACACACAAACAAACAGACTGGCACAAACACACACAAACAAGCGCGCGTGCGCGCGTGCACACACACACACACACACACACACACACACACACACACACACACACACACACAAACAGACACACACAGGCACACACATAGATACACACTATGTCTCTCCTGGCTTTACAAGATGCAATAAAATGCTTTTTTCCTTAAGTTAAATTATTGCTTCTAGATAATGAAGACTCCCCAGAGCTGTCGTTTAGCATGCTCTAATTTAACCAGACTAACCCACAAACCCAAGAGACTGACAGAGAGATACAGGTTAGACTTGGAGGGGTAAAATTTGACATTTTCACATTTGACCTTTTCCTGTTGGTTGATGGAAGCATTCTGTCCGACAAAACACACACACACAGTGAGTAACACACTCTGACATAACACACTTTCACAGGTGGAAGATGCTCTTCAAACTTAAAGTGTGTTTTGAAAGCCCTTTTTCTTTAAAGTAGTTATTTCACAGATAGTCATTTAGCAGATGCTTTTATACAAAGTGAGTAACAGTACACCTATTACAGGTTCATTAACCTAAGGTTAAGTGTCTTCCTCAAGGACAAAATGTCGACAGTTAATGGATCAATCATTGTGAAATTCAAAATCAACTGTTGGGTTTCCAGCTCAATTCTTTACCGAATTAAATATAATTAAAAATGATATTTTGCCATACAAATATTTTACAAATATTTATTTTAAGCCATAATATTGCATTTTCATATTTTTTTTATTAAAAAAAAATATATATATATCTTTCCTGTAAAAATGTAATTATTTAGCTTCTTTTTAGATTTTCCTAGCCTTTTTGTGACAAACAGAGCAGAATTTTGAGTGTGTTTACATGCACAGCAATACACTGATAACTACCAAAAACCTTTTACATGAGATTTAAAAACATCAGGTTATTCTTTGCTTTTGACGTCAAAACTAAAAGAGTCATGCGCACAACACTTGCGCACATTGGAAAAACCGGTAAGAACACAGAAAAAGTGTTTACATGCAACGGAAAATCGAGGTAATGGTCAAAAATCTACCTGCGCCGATCGGTTTATGCCTAAACCTTACCCCGATAAAAGAAAACCATTTAAGGCATTTACATGACCTTACATGTTGTCGGCTTATTAAGCACTATCAGTGTAAGAACATAAACATGTAAACGCACTTGCAGCATCATGTATAAGATGAGCCAATCTCCAGTAAAACGGCGCTTGTCACAAAAAAAGTGGAGGCATATATGCCTCACAAGGAATTCTAGAGTAAAAACAAAACTTTGGGCAACCCAGGTAAAGTTCTGATGGTAGCGACATTAGCATCAGCAACTGTCAAACCATCCTTCATGCAATTCAATTAAAACCATGTTGCAGTAGTTATGATGTCGTAATAAAGTTACCGTCTACCTGTCAAAAATCTTGCATCACTTTCTCACCAAAGCCAATTTTTATGTCCATTCAGCAAGTATTAATTTGAATCTTATGCCACACCATCCTGATTCCTCTTATCTCTATTCCTCCACATTCGAAGAATCCAGAAACATACCACAAATCTGAAAATACCTCCTCAAACTTATTCAGCAACTCCTGCAGACTGAAGTTCAGACCAATCATCATGATCTTCGTCTATCTCTACCACGCTACATTCCAAAATGCCAAAGGTGGAGAGAAATCTGGGAATGGATCAGTCTCTGGAGGTCCACACAAGCACATAATACAGCGTATTATATCCAGGAACATTTGTGGAAGAGCACACACACACCACAGCTTCACCATCTGGCAGAGTGGAGCAATTCCTTGGCGTGTGTCTGAGCATGTGCGCCGTTCTATAGGTTTGTGGTAGTAGCTGCATGCTCCAGAGTTCAACGGCCCACTGTGGAGGGTCTTGCCCAGTATTCGAGCCCCTTATATGGGAAGGAAGTGTCCTGTAGTGTCGATTGTAGGTAGACTGACTGAAGGTAGAATTAAGGATAGGCTAAGTGTTAGGGTAGGGTTAGAGTTTCATCCAAATATTCAACTGCTGATCAGTGATTTGGTGAATGATTCATCTGCCAAACCCTCACTGGTCCACTTATTCTCACAAAGCACACACACATGTGCACTCGTACACACACAGAAGGTGTCTTGTTCTTTATCCAGGTTCTTGTGACCCTCGGGCATGCGTTTGTACTCAATTACCAGCATCAAAGTGCCCCTGTGTGGGTTGTGCATGGCTGTCTGACTTGCTCTCTCTCACAGAAAACACACACTCCGAGTCAGCTAACCAAGAACATTGGCGACCCTGTTTTGAGGAGAACATCTTCAAACCTACATACAAGATTTGCAGATTCAAGCCAGCAACTGATGACTTATTTGAGCTGTAAACTTAAGTGTCTTCGTTGCAAATTCAGCCCAAACCCCAAAGTTCCTCTGCAACCAGAAGCTCATTTAGATCTTCAAATGTTCCACCAGCGCTGGAGGTAGATCCTTCCAAATGAAGGTTGAAGATAAGACTTTCCTCCTGGGTTCAAGGATCAGATGGGCAAGCTTGAGGTCTGTATTTTCAAAAACTTTCCGAAAACTCTCAGATCTGCCACTTTCCTCTGTCGGTGGTCTCTCTAGCTCTTCTCTTAACTGTTGGTTCCCAAAGCGGACTTTTCCGCTCTCTCTTCCACCTTCTCTCTCTCTTGTCTTTCCCTCCAGTGGCAGCTGTTTATTATTTTATTCAGCATCCTCTGTTTCCCCACCTCTTTCCCTCCACTACTCCATCCCACTCCAAACTAACACACACAGCCACTTCCTGTAGGGCCCCACCATGAAAGAGAGAGAGAGCATACTGTAGAAAAAGAAAGAAAGAAGAATGTTTGACAAGAAAGTGAGGGAGGAAAAGACAGAGAGAAGAAAGTCTGCAGAAAGGAAAAGTTTGGAGAAATGTCACGACAACTTGTACTGTCTGACTGTGTAGTTTTTAACTAAAAGAGAATGATAAAACCCAGCAAGCACATGTACTTTGACGAGACATCTTTTGAAATATTAACATTGGTACAAAAAGCATCACACTCTATTTTCAGTGTCATACTTGGGTACAAACATATGACAAACACCTTTAAAAAAGCAAATTCACAATCATAAATATTGCAAAAACATTTGCTTATTATTGTTCTAACATCCAACAGGGAATGTTTTATAGACATATCACAGATACTGTGACTCACCGTTGTGACATTGCAGACATCGCAACTTATTGCAGCTATGTGTATGGCAACATGTTACAGACTAAGGCTACACGATATATTGAATTTATAGGAATATCACAAATGTACTTATCTCGCTTTGTGATAATGGAATGATTTTAATATAGTAATGTTCAAGGCGACACAAATAGAGAATAGACTGTGTGTGCTATTGTCACTTGGTGTGTGTGTGTGCAGTGTACATAGGCACTGACTCAAATGATGGAGCATGTCACAATTTGTGCATATGTAGCTGTAACAGGCGTTGTCCTGTGCTTTAAATCTGTGTTGTGTGTGCAGATAATAATGAGACCAGATGGCAGTATACAAACTCAAACTTTATATTCATATACTTTAAGACAAAAAAATAATTGAAGATGAATTTTGTTATCTGCTACATAGCTAATGGTAAAAAATGTACACATAATACGCAGTCTACAGGTATATGCAATTTGGAACAAAAGACAACTATGTTTGTGTCTCTGGGATAGATGGTCCTTTTTTATTCCAATAAACTTCAGCTTATTTGGGCGATTGGGGTTCTGATGTTCTGCGCACTCCAATGACGTCATCATAAGATTATCGTAATGCATATCACATTTTCCAACACCTTATCAGATATCACATTTTTCCACCATATCATGCAGTCCTGTTAAAGACAATGTGACATTGCAGCAATATCGCACCGAAACGTATAGTAAAAATAGCAGATTCTATGACTTATTGCAGTGAAATATTGCACATATTACAGCATTGCAGTGACATATTGCAAGTATTGCACCCTATTGCATGGACGTATTGAATATAATGCAACTTGTATAGCAACATGTTAGAGACAATGTGACTTATTGCCGCAACATATATAGTGCACCAATATGTATACTGAAATATCACAGATACTACACCTTATTAAAGCAACATATTGCACATATTGCAAGAAATGCAACATATTGAAGTGACAAATTAAGTGACAAAATATTGAAAAAATTGCGACTTATTGCTGCAATATATTGCAGCTATATGTATAGCAACATGTTACAGACAATGCGACTTCTTGCAGCAATATTTTGCAGATATTGTGACATACTGCAGCATCATATACAGCAACATATTGGACATATTACAGTATTGCAGTGACACATTGCCGGTATTTCGACATATTGCAGTGCCATACATATAAAACAACATACTGCAGACATGGGGACAGATTGCAAAGACATACAGTATATAGTTATGAATTGCCGATAGTGCAGCGACATGTTTAGTGGCATATTGCAGGTATTATGATTAGCAGCGTGCAAGAATCTTTTGTGAAATTAAAAGCCTGACCTTAAACTAAAGACCTGCAGCATACTACACAAACCTCTTATTTTAAGAAAACCCTTAGTGACGACAGCTTTACAATGTAACTTATATCATCTTCGGTTTTACATGTGCTGTATATCTCACGCACAGTGTGTGTGACGCAAATTTCGGAATCCGCTGACAGTCCACATCCATGCACACTGTCTGCACACGCACCTTGAGTTGACTGTACTAAAAAGTATCACAAAGCAGTCGTGGTACGCAAGTGCTGAACGCTTCCATATGGGGATTATGGTCAAAAGAGTATACTTTGATTTGCTAGTGTGCTTGACCACGCACAATACGGCAAGCGGAAAAACAAAGTTTCTTGAAACTGGACCCAGATCATCATTAAGTTATGACTCACACAAGTGTATGAATCATAACATTACATCCTCAAATGTTCCATCACACTTAGTTGTTTCTCAAGTTCACAATAATCTCTAGTTTCATTTGTCAACAATATCTCACTTTGCCATTAGATATCACCTCCTATTCACTTCTCTGCATAGCTCGGAGTAAAACAGCCTCATTCAGTGTGTGTGTTCATGTGTGTGTGTTATGTGTAATGCCTCCTTTGAAATTCATAATGTACATATGGGCTCTTTCTCGGCTTGTCTACATCATAAAGTCAGCATGTCAGGGGCCATGTGGTCCAAACTTACAGAAGACTAACATAACAAATAACAGCAGGAAAGACAGAAGACAATTCTAAATATTCATGAACTTTACCTTTGAAGTGCCTTTACTTCATTAGCACATTTACGTAATGAATATCCAGCACGACACATTGAAGTCGCGTGCACGCGCGCGTGTGCACGTGTGCGTCTAAACAAACTCTGCCGGATTACAATCAGATAAGGATATGAATATGTGTAACACATAATGGTTCATGAGTTAATACATGAGAAGATTTGTTTAAGCAAACAAAAGTAATACGGTTGATTAAGCCAACTGAGAATCAGATCACAGTAGACATAAACACGCTCTGAAATATTAGTGCTCAGCAGGGCTCCAGATGCAGGGCACAGAATAATACACTGAATGGATTGAAACACAGAAAGAGGGTGATAGGTGAAATGAGAGGCCTTCTAATGAAAAGTTTGTCAACTGTTTATGATAATATCTGTTAAAACCACTGATATGTATATATCTGAATTGCTGACACAACGGTAAACTGCCAGCAGGAGGTGAAGCCAACAAAAGTGTTTGAGCAGCCATATAGGTATTCCCCAACTGCCAAAGAGCCTCAATGACTGATAGCCAATACCACCGCCGTTTCACTGTCTCAGACCTACGGATACAACAGTTGCATTTCGCCCCCTAGTGATAATCGTGATAGACTTTTAATTTGCTCATTATGGATAATATTCACTGCAAGGGAGAAAATATACACAGATTTCAATGTCAGAGCTTCCACCTGTCCATTGTGCAGCTTATCAGTACAGCACAATGTTCACAAAGGGCAAAACTGTCAACAAGATTGTGGTGGTGGGAGCATGGATGAGTGCGGGCTTGTGAATGAAGAGCGAAATTAGGAGATGAGAACGGTAAGGATTATCACCTGGCAATGATTGTGTCTAACAGCTGTTTGTCATTGCAGTGAGAGTGGAGATGGGTTTTAAGAGTGAGCCAGACGCCAGTGAGGAGAGAGAGCTTCACACACAGACACACAATGAAAGAGCGTGTGCTGAGATTGCGCTGAAAGCAAATTGTTTGAATTGTTGTTAAAATAAATTACCTGTTTGAGTTGTCTCCTGCTTCCTCCTTGCACCCCATCCTAAGAACTTTGTTACAAAGTTGTAATTCAAGTAGGAAAAGCTACAATATTTGCTTGTTGACAACACGTCAATTTCGGCTGGAATTTCGAAATCACCTAAAATGCCTGTTTTCATATCGACATGCTATCTGTGGTCACAGATACATGTCATATATTCGGCGCATGTATGTTTGTCATTTAAAAACTATTTAACCCTAGCGTAGCAGTTTAATTTTATCCATCTTTGCGTAGCTCATCTCCCTCTCTCTGTCTGTGCGTCCAATGCGTGTAAATAGAGTGCGCAAGCAATAATGAGCACTCTGAGTCACCGTGAGAAAAAATGCACTTTTAAATGAAACAATTTACGCAAAAGTAACTCAGAACGAACACTTCAATGTTCACAATACATATGTCTGAAACTGCCTATACCGAACTTGTTTACATTCAGCTTGATCTGTTCACTGTAGTTAGTTAGAGCTACTTTGTGATATAGATATACTCGCTCGGGCTTTCAAGAAACAGGAACATGTCCTGACTCTAAATAAATAAACAATTACATGTGCAGAAAGTTTGCATTGTAAAGCTTTACAGGCAGATTTCAGATATACAAGTGGTGGTTGAATGACTAATGTTTGCTCTTTGATATTCAATGAGCTTCAATGTTATGACGTCATCAGCTATCCAGTTCTATACTATAGATCAGTGGCTAAAATGGAATAAATGTGTGCATATCAGTATACAGGCTGAACACGCAAACAAATGCACAATCATGCAATCACACACATACACACACTTTGATCTTGTGAGCTCTAATGGAGCAGTTTTTTTCACTGGTACTTCTGACAAACATCTGAGTCCAAACCACATCTGCCCCTAACTGATAATGGTGTGTATGTGTACTTGCAGAGCAATTCTGGATGTTGATCAATGTAACAGTACACAATTAAGGTGCTGTTAAGTACCCACAATTAAAGGCATGTTCTTGCATTGAAAACAGCTAGTTGGAACACAACGAAACTGAAAGTGTGTTTGTAGGTTAGTTTCCCCAAATACCGTTGCTAATACAAACATTCCATAGGCATATCCATAACTAAATATGCCATCCCCACAATAATCTGACAGGTCCTTTGTTTTAAACTGACACTGATCCACTGTGCTGTGGCAAAAGTATTTTTTAACTTGGCATGGCGTGTTAAACTGTGGCAGTCATAGTGCCAGTCAAAAAACAATTATAAATGGGACAATGGCCAAAGACATCAGTGTAGCATTGGTAAACACTGGCTGCTAGGGGTAAGGATATGGTTTGGATTTTGTCGATAGTAATAATGAATTGCTTCATATAAACCAACAGAAGTTTGTGGTATGTCCTCATTTGGGTAAACGTGTGTGTTTGTTCTTGTGCAGCAATTCTGGATGCTGATCAATGGAACATTTACTGTGATGCAGATATTGTGTGTGTGTGTGGGCGGGTTTGGGTGGTTTACAAGGAAATATTTTTAGGTTACAAACTGGTAATTACAAGGGTATTATGCTATAAATGTGGTTTATGAGGAAATTTCTAGTGTCCCCATAATTCAAATCGCTTAAAAAAAATAAACTAAACAATGTTTTTTGAAAATGTAAAAATGCAGAACATTTTTTTGTGAGGGTTAGGTTTAGGGGTAGGGTTAGGGGATACAATCTATAGTTCATAGAGTATAAAAATCATTATGTCTATGGAGAGTCCTCATAAGGATAGCCGCATCAACATACAGACTCAAATTCAGACATTCAAACTTTGTTTTGCAGATGATTTCAGTCTTAAGGCCAAAGTTTATTTTGGTTTTCTGTGTACTGGTAAACAAACTAAATACAGTTAATACTGTGTGTTTTTTTTACATTAAAATAGTCAGGGGTATTCAGTTAATATTTAAGGTCTGGCCATAAATTCCTTCAAAAGATCTGGCTGAAGAACAATTGTGATTTCACTTTGGCATTATCATCTCACATAAAAACCAAAAACAAAAACTGAGAACTGTCAATTTACATAAAAGTAATAATTAAATCTATTCTAATATATATTATCCTACTATTCAGTGATGGGAAAAATGAGCCTTTACATGTCCTACAAATATTGTGAATTTGCACACAGGAGCCAGTGCAGGAGTCAGTTATTTGTTTAGATCATCATTGGTAAAATGAGAACAAACTGATTTGATGATTTTCAGGATTGAAAATAATGACACATAGCTTTATGTAGAAACAAACACAGTCGTCATATACTGTATATGCATGTTTGTAGGTTCAGTGGTGCTTCACGTTATCACTTTTTACGAGTACTACAGACCTGAACAAGATACACGCCCGTTTAACATGAGAAGAATTGAGAAAAGCTAACTTTTCTGTGCATTTTCTTTAAAAGTGCGGTTTTCATAATCAATTTCTCTTTAGTTGAATAGGATTGTGCATATGGCCTGAACAGACATCTGTAACAACTGCTGTGATACTATAAATGTACATCTTGAACTCCTGTTTTCCCTTTAACACTTCCGCAGTCTTACAGTACAAGCAAAGCCTAGCACAGATGATATGGGTTCCATTTTCACTGCACGGTTTGTAGAGAGCGATAAATTAACCAGTAAAAGCTCCATTATAGGGTTGCAATTCTGTATAGTTGTTTTTGACAAAATGAAAAATGGACATATGGCTCTTTGGTACATATGTGCCATTTTACTGACTGAATCCTGCAGTATATCAGAGGAGAGTATGTAGTAGGCTATATGATTAGGACCCATTTGATTTCGCCATTTGATTACCTTGAGCTCTACTCTACTGTTTTTGGCTTCTAGCAGGTGAGGAAACATTTCTTATGGGCAGGCAGAAAGCCATAGAGTTGTGAAGGGGTGGTGAGTGGGAAGTTTAGCAAAGGCTGGGAGCTGCTTGGAGAAAGTACCGCTAATTCTGAATACGGAAATGAACAATCTCTCGTTACTCTTCACTTGTTTCTCATTAAAGTAAAAGCATGAAGCACAGCGATATCAGTTTTGTAAAACATTTAAGCTAAGACTGACTATCAGGACAAAAGGCATCCTGACTGTTCCACAGATCGATAACTGATGACCACTGAATGCTGTTGCACACTCCGCTGAGTGTTGTTAAACTCACCGCTGAGTTTAGTGCATAGAATGCTCTGATGTTTCAGACTGCGAGAAGATTTCATCTAAATTAGTCAGAAGGCAAAATAAAATTGATTGTCGGGACAGATTTGGCCAGCGGGCAATAAAAAATATTCAATTCGATTCTCACCAGCAAAGAACAATTTCTCTTTCCACCCTTAATACAATAATGCTGTGACGCAACACAGTCTCAGCCAATCAGAACATATCTGATGTTTAAGCTTAATGATGTGGGATTTTGGACCAATGAAATTTCACTGTGGGCAGGGCAACCCATCGCAATGCTTTGGTTGAGCCAAAGTTGCTGTGTCGGACTGGTTGGGATGCTCAAATACAAAAGTGATTTTGATAGCAACACACAGTCACAGCGTTAACACGTTTTAGTGAAAAAAGAAAAATGTATTACTCATAGTTGTCTTTACATTTTAGGCTTGGATAGGAGAAATAATTTAACATAAAAAATATACACATCACCTTTTTTATTAACATCATTCAATGGTTTTCTATAAACTATATTAAAAAAAAAGTAAATTAATCAGCAACACTAGATTAATCTCATACTAAACACAATCAATGAGTTATTTGTCTGTAAAATTCTTGACTTGCCGATGTATGTGTTTGTAAAGGAGTGCATCTGAAGCAACAACACTTTCAGAAAAGGTGTCGTTGTTGCTGCCTCTCCTAAAATGAACCGGGCGAGAAAAAAAAAAAAGAGTCCTTGACGTTCTTATTAATAGAGCACACACACCGCAGCATATATTTGAAATCATATACACCGATGAGTCAAAACATTATGGCCACTCACAAGTGAATAACGCTGATCATCTTCTAACACGGCCACATGTCGAGGTCTGGGTAGATTAGATGATAAGCGAACAATCAGTTCTCGTAGTCAACATGTTGAATGCAGGAGAAATGGGCAGGAGTAAAGACCTGAGCGACTTTGACAAGGGCCAAATTGTTATGGCCAGATGAATGGGTCAGAGCATCTCTGAAATAGCAAGGCTTGTGGGGTGCTCCCATTCAGCAGTGGTGAGTACCTACCCACAGTGGTCCAAGGAGGGACAAACCACAAGCTGGCAACAGGGTGTTGGACACCCAAGGTTCATCGATATACAAGGGCAATGAAGGCTATCCTATCTGGTTCGAGTCGGCGCTGTTTTGGCGGCACGCGGAGGAACAACAGCAAATTAGGCAGGTGGTCATAATGTTTTGGCTCATCAGTGTGTGTGTGTGTATATATATATATATATATATATATATATATATATATATATATATATATATATATATATATATATATATATGTTAAGTATTGTTCTCAACCTCTTATAATCTTCCACTTGACAAATAAATGTGTTCATGCAAACCAGGACTGCAGTAACTATCAGTTTGGTAATCTAGCATTCTAGCGCAGTGGTTCTAAACTGGTTTTGTTTCAGGATCCAGGATATTACATTAGACATGAAGCGTTGAATAACAATATTTTTTATCATACAAAGTGACAGATGAATTCATCCCAAAATACAGTTTGACTGGATGCACAGCCAACAAAAGATATGGGAGGAGTTTTCTAGTCCCTTTTAAAAGTCATTTTTAAACCACGCATGATTATATGATTTTAATTTTTGCATTATGCATTGTTTCATTGTTTTGTTAAATCTTAAAATACAACAAGTTATAATATAAACTGGTATAACCTCATGAGCTTAGCAACAGAGTGTCCATTTGTTATTTCCTGATTGAATAAAGCATTTTTCTTCTCTCATTTGTTTGTAAAGCATCATGAATGTGAAGACAAACAGCATGAATCCATTACAAATGTGTAAAGTCCTTCGGTTTTTAAACTACTATTCATGTCTGTTCCTCATGACAGTTTGTTTGAAGAAAAATCTTTTATATATGGATGCAACAATCCATAGAATTCATCATAACTGAAAAGAACTTCTACATTTATAATGCGCTGACACATTCACATCATGTTATAGAAAACAACTGAAACTAAACAGCACTGCACTGATATTCCTCATTCTGGTTATGTATTTTTATGAACTCAAAGTACTACATTTCTGCAATTAATTAAGCCATATTGCTTAATGTACAGACACCATTCAAACTTGTTTTTTTATATAATTTTAGCCTTAGGTGTGCAATACAATTTTTTTGTAAACGTAATACTTTATAAATAATTTAAAATTAAAGCTTGAAAATCTCCCACTGACTTTCATTGACAGAATGTTCACCATTCAAACTCTAACTGTCAGCGTCGTAACATTCGTATACTGAATTTTTATTGGTCTTTTTTCTTATATCTATATGCATACTGTATTGTGATTGGTCTTGCATATTTTTACCTATTTATATTGCATGATTTACTGAGTACTAATGAATATTCATCATAGTTTCACCTATTTGTGAAGTGTTTAGACTATACAAGTGCTTCAAGTACATCAGGAAACAGGACAGAGCAGACATTGTTCCCACAGGTTCTTATCAGTAAAATATCAGTTGGTCAAAAATAGTTGTAGCTTAATCGCACAGTGATTTTTTTCTTGGGAGAACCTTTGATGTTTTCTTTTGGATGATTTTGCAATGTAGACATACAACTTCTGTCACCAGTGACAACAAAAATAGTATTTGGAAACACATAGTAACCACGGATATAGTCCATCACGTTAACTATGAACATAGTAACTTCTGACAACCAAAAAGTGTCCAAATACTTTTGTCTTCATTTGTAACAATCAATCTATTGTTTTATCATTTCAGAACTAACAACCTTCTTTTTTTATGAAATGTTTAGCTTGCAAAGTGTGCTTGTGTTATCTTTCTTCAAAATGTATCAACTTATTTTGATACTGTATTTTGTTATCTAATGCAATAACACTCATATATTTATTTGTATTTTTTTGTGTACTTTCCAAATACTTTTAGGGGCCACAAACAGGGTTTGTGTTGTGAGAAAACCTTGAATGTTTTCTTCTAAATGTTGTTGCTTAGGTGCTCAATTACCATCACATTTACATTTTAATGTGAAATGTTCCTAAACTTTGAATATAGTTTAGCATTTATTTCTGGGAGCAATGTTTTCTGTTGCATCATTCTGCTAGAGCTACGGTTTTCAAACTGGGGGCCATGCCTACCCAGGGAGGCACCAGAGCATGTCAGGGGAGGTGTGGAGAGTGATGACAAATTCACCACGTAAAATCAAAAGATAAATACAATACAAATTTAGCATGAAAATAAATGAAAATTAATATCTTAATAGACCATAGTCCAGCTAAATAGACCATAGCTCAATGGCGTCATAATACAATTAAGAGTCGAGAGCAGATGCATGTCATTGTGCGCATGCTGGTTGTGCGAGCGCGAATCGATATCAGGTCGACATATCTTCATGTGTTTGTGACAAGTGTATTTTTACATTGAGACTGAAACTGGCTCATGTGATGCGAGATTATCACAATTATAAGCTAAAAACAGTTAAATAATCCCTTTGCTGTAAAGACAAACATGTATTTTTAACCCTCCTGTGGTCTTCGGTCATTTTTGACCAGAATCGCTTCTGCTGATTAAATAAAAATGGTTTTCTTTACCTGAACATTACACGACTTGGTGGCTTTTCTTCCACTTGCAATCTGAACATTAAAAAAAAAAAAAAAAAAAAAAAAAAAAAACATGGTTGTAAAAAAAGGCGACACCTTTGGTTTTTGTGGTCAAAATTAACCAACCGTTGAAAATGAATGGGAAACATCATAAGTCAAATACAGTCAATAAATCAGCCACAGTGCAGAAAAAAAACATAATACCTGCTCACACACACAAAAAATGAACAGGTGAGACTATAACATTTTATTTTAAAAAACATTTCTCAAATAAAACAAATAAATCGGCCACAACTAAACACACACACTCAGACATGAGGGGGTAAGACACACACACACCCGCACAAAAATAAATGAGTGAGACTAAAACAGCCAGGAAGCAGAACACTAAAGGGATAGTTCACCCAAAAATAAAACTTCTCATCATTTACTCACCCTCATGCCATCCCAGACATGTTTGACCTTCTTTCTTCAGCAGAACACAAATTGAGATTTTTAGAAGAATATCTCAGCTCTGTAGGTCCATACAAGGCAAGTGAATGACCAACACAGCTGAAATATTCTTCTAAAAATCACTGTTTGCGTTCTGCTGAAGACGGTGTGTGTGGGGGTGGGGGGGGTCTCAAGGGGGGCACAGTCTTGAACATTTTGAGGGGAGGGGGGGCTTACTGTTTAAGACTTTGAAAACCCTCATGCTACAGTAATCAAGGATGAATATTTTAATCAATAATATTTTGCAATCAAGTAACTTGAGGCACTGATTAGCATTAACACATTTCTATACACTACTAATCAATAGTTTGGACACACTTGACAGAATTTATCCCTCCCACGATCTAAAAAATTAAAGGGTGGTACTTAAAGGAATATTCCAGGTTCAACACAATTTAAGCTCAATCAACAGCATTTGTGGCATATTTATATCAACAAAAATTTATTTCCACTTGTCCCTCCTTTTCTTTAAAAAAAGCAAAAATAAGTGAGGCACTTACAATGGAAGTGAATGGGGCCAATCTGTAAACGTTAAAACGTTTCAAAAGTATAGCCACAAGACATAAACCATATGTGTTAAAATTATTTTAGTGTGATAAAATCACTTACAAACTGCATCTGTGTAAAGTTATATCCAATTTTACACATTCGTTGCCATGACGATGTAATGTCATCAAACCATAAAACAACTGTAAAAATGACTATTTAAACAACGTTACAGCTCAAATAATACAAGAGTTTTAACAGAAGAATTAATGTAAGTGCTTTTATAAAACTATAAGCTTCACATTTCTGCCTTTAAACCCTCAAAAAAATTCCCCCACTCACTTCCATTGTAAATGCCTCACTGTAACCTCGATTTTTGCTTTTTTAAAGAAAAGGAGGAACGAGTCAATATTAATTTTTAACTTGTATTGAACCCGGAATATTCCTTTAAATGCTTTAAAATTTTGAACAGTGATATAAATTGTGCCTACATATTAATTTCTTTAACAAGCCTATTTCATTTTATTTTTTATTTATTTTTTGCTTTGTTTTTAATAAATAAATGGATGAGTTGGAGCAGATTTGAAGGAAAAGCAGCCAGCAATGACCAGCATACATGGAAACTCCTTTAATGCTCTTTAAAATGCATCCCAGGGTGCACTTGATGAAGTTGGTTGAGAGAATGAAGAGAGTGTGCAGAGCTGGAGTCTAGACAAAGAGTTACTACTTTGAAGAAGCTAAAATATTAGATCATTTTAATTTGCTTAACATTTTTTGGTCACTACACATTCCCATACTTACATTTGTGTTATTTCATAGTTTTGATGGCTTTGCTATAACTCTAAACTGTAAAAAAAAAAAAAAAAAAAAAATAGTAATAATAAAGAACAAGTAAGTGTGTTCAAACTTTTCACTCCAGTTCTGTATGTGCACACACACATTTTCTTTCAGATTAACAGTAATCAGTTTCTCTGGCAGTCAGTCCAAAAGAGCATCTGTTTTCTCTGCTGCCTTTCCTCTCTGATTTAATCTCTAGATTCTCTCATTCTGCAGGTCTGATGATTTCTGTTTCTCTATCATCCCGCCATCATAACAGTGCATTCCTGAGTAATAGGTCACCCCTCCCTGCACTAGAGGCTTATCAGCCCAGCATGATTTCCTCTTCAACTAACAGCACCCACTACACAAACACACACACAGAAAAATGTTCAATCCACATAAAACACTTGCAATGTGTGTGACAACGATCAGTGCTGTTAATTATAAAGGAGACTTTCTAACTCGGGACAGTTTTTCACCACTTTGGTCACATAAAATAAATAAATAAATAAATAAATAATAAATATATATATATATATATATATATATATATATATATATATATATATATATATATATATATATATATATATATATATATATACACACAAATCCCATGTATTCCATCACTAAATATGTTTCTAAATTGCAGTATATATACTGTAGTTACATGTAATTGTTATTGTTTACAAAAATAATTTACTTTAATATACAAGCACTTACATTGATATGTTATGTAGAACAAGTTCTAAAATGGTACACTGTCTCTTAAGCGAGCGTCTCCGCAGTGTTTAGGTTGAGAGCAGATTAAATAGAATGGAGTCAAATGGCTTCTTTATTGGACCCATGCTCTGTGATTAGAATGAAAGTTTCTGTTTTTGTTGTTTTTGATCAACATCTGACTGTAAAGAACAGAAAGGGTATTAAAAGAGACATTATTCAATTACAAATGGATTGCGTGGATCTTGTCATTTGACGCACATTACACAGTACGAGTCAAACTAAACTTTTACTCTCAACACGCAGTGAAAGGATCTCACTGCTGAACTTCTTCACCACTATACTACTCAATGACTAGTGAGTACAATCTGAAAATGTACAACGTAGTGGCTAATCACAGACATTTTTAGTCGCATAGCGCTGAAGTTGGTCACATATATGAGTGATTCACTCGCATTGAGGGTTGCACATAGAGTAAAAGAACGATTTTAGGATTTTTTAAATTGTGGGATTGTTTAAATGAACGTCACGATTAATCAGAAATTCAATATTTTCACCCAGCCCTACACAATAGACAAACTATAGTGATCAATAGTGGTTCACTTTTGCAAATTAGAACACGGAACCGATTGCAAATCGTACTGGAGTCCACACAAATTCTAGCCTTGAACCCCATTTTCAAGGAAAATTGGCTGCAGTTCACTAAACAGTTTTCACACCAACCAAACAAACCAAACTCTGACATCAAACAAAAGTGGCTCTGTCTTCACCAATAGCTTTACAACATTCCTTCAGGTGTAAGGACACCAAGACTGAATCACATTTCTGGGCAGTTTCTGTCTGGAGTCACAGTATTAAGGTATAAGAATCAGGGCCGAGTTAGTCGGCTGAATTACATTCCTAATATGTCCAGAGAGAAGCACGTTTCATACTCTCCTGATCTTCATAAACACAGCAAATCCACCAGCAGGCCTTGTTTCAAACCTAAAGCAGGTGTCATGGGAAAGAGGCTTTTCTAAAATATTCCATGGAAAATATCCACGGAAAACTCTCACACCCACATTTTTCCATATAAACAAATTATTATACTGTAAAACAGGAGATATGCTCTAGAGGATACTGAAAAAAAATGAGAGAGAAAAAAAGTCACAACTTAATTTCAATGAAATTTGTGTCATTGAAAAAAAAAGAGTAATGGTTTTATACAGTAATTTGCATCTAGTAGACATAACTACATTAATTAAAGTTTGTACAACAAGAATGAATCAATTTATTTATTTTTAAAGCATATTGTAATTATGTGAAAATGTTTTCCTCAATTAAACACAAAACATCAGATGATATAACCAATTTCCATCCTCTATGAACACTGAAAAATGTCCTGAGCAAACTGGTGGCACACTGTACAGTATGCTTCTAGCCAATCAGAATCAGATGAGAGCATTTCCACAGACTAAAAAGAGTGTTTAAGATACTTTCTGTCTCAAAGGGGAAAAGGGCAGACATTAGAGGGAAAAAAAAAAAATTGTGCCAATCTCTCTTAAATATTAAAGAGAGAGAGAGAGAGAGAGAGAGAGAGAGAGAGAGAGAGTGTTTAACATGAGGTGTGGAGAACGGTCAAATCTAAACTGGAGCAGCTAAATTTAGGCTTGAAGATCAAAACTGAAGACAGACTGATGGAGACTGCTATGAGAAACACAATCACTGGCTCTCAAGACTAACTCATAGCCAGCCAAACTCTGTGCCTTCATTGCAGCACTCTCTCTGTGTGTGTGTGTGTGTGTGTGTGTGTGTGAGTGCTCAGCTGCAGTGTTATGCATTAGTAAGTGCTGATGTATAATTTCTGCTGTCAGACACATCAAAAGCAGCAGCTGTGTGAGCAGGAGATCACACTGACCTCAAACCTGCTGCTAATATAATTTTAAATGATCATTTAGATGAGTGAGTTTGAGTGAGAGAAATAGAGAGACTTAGAATTTTGAAAGATTGAAATTAGATTAGAACTTTTAACATTTATGAATTAGAGAGATATTATTCGAAATATATATAGATATAGATGTTATCAATAGTGCTGCACTTCCACAAGTTAGTCCGGACTGCTTTCATACCAACTGTGAATCGTACTTCAGTTGACAAACAGTACACCAAACATTTTTTTTATGCGTCTTACTAATACAACCCCGAGTTCGGAAAGCTTCCACAACAACCAAACAAACAAAACTCTAATGTCAAATGGACTATAGGGTCCTATTTTAAGACAGAGGCAGCACGGGGGGGGCTGGGTAGCTCAGCGAGTAAAGACGCTGACTACCACCCCTGGAGTCACGAGTTCGAATCCAGGTTGTGCTGAGTGACTCCAGCTAGGTCTGCTAAGCAACCAAATTGGCCCGGTTGTTAGGGAGGGTAGAGTCACATGGGGTAACCTCCTTGTGGACACTATAAAGTGGTTCGCTCTCTTTGGGGCGCGTGGTGAGTTGTGCGTGGATGCCGCGGAGAATAATTTGAAGCCTCCACACATGCTATGTCTCCACGGTAACGCGCTCAACAAGCCATGTAATAAGATGCGCAGATTGATGGTCTCAGACGCAGAGGCAACTGAAATTCGTCCTCCGCCACCCGGATTGAGTCACTACGCCACCATGAGGACTTAGAGCACACTGCGAATTTAAAAAAAAAAAAAAAAAAAAAGGTACTAGGGAGGTGCTAGCGTGTGCTTCAGCCTCCACAAGAGAGTCCATAGCTCCCCTGTAGCACCCCCAGCAAATGTTTGTAACAGCCAGCAGATTATCCTCTGTATGAAGATTGTGTGAAGAAAATTTTTCCCTAACAATATTTTAGCAATCATGTCATGTGTCCCGTATTTCTGTCACCTGTTTAGAATCAGAACTAGTGATGCCTGATTTATGAATGAATTACTCATCTGAGTCGATTCCTTCAAAGAATAAGTCAAACGGTTTAGCAAAATGGTCCGAATCGTTCAGACAGCAAGGTGAGCCTGCAAAGTTTGCAAAAAAAAAAAAAAAAAAAAAAAAGCATAACACAGCGGTCCCATAGACATTCTTATGGTGGTTCACTGGCGAGGAGACAAGATACAAGAATAATAAACTGCTTTTGTGAGGAAACAGTGCACCACTTAATGAACTGGCCACCTGTCCACTAATCTTCAACATGTTTTACACTCAATCCTATTGGGGCGAACAAAGTGTGGAGTTTACTACGATAAAAATGGCCTGTTTTTTAAGAAAAGTCACAGATGATTTTGCAACATGCAGGTGTTAGTTTACGGCTCTCCCCTTTCAAACAGTGACAGAGATATTTTGAATCAAATCCTGCAAGTGCATCCTTCAAAGGAACTCTGGGAGAAGCAGGAGAGAAGAAAATATAATATCAAAGATTGAGATTGGGGCATACTGGACATTATAATAGTATGCAGTTAATATCAAAGCATCCTACTGGACTTTGTGAATGGTGTGGAGTCAGAGAAACAGTAGAACATGTCATTATGTATTGTAGGAAGTATAGTGAGGAAAGAGAACAGTTATTGGAGGAGATGAGGAGGAAAGGAGAACAAGAAATTAAATCCAGAAATGTCAGTATTGTTTAGGTTCCTGGAAAGTACAGGTTTAATTAGTAGGATTTAAGTGATGGGAGTATATTAAAGATATATATACCGATGGATAAAAAGAAACTTTAGTAGAGTAACATTTCATTTCATTTATTTTTTCCCCCCTAATTCTTCCCCCTCCTCTGGATTGTGAGGGGCTATGTGTTGAGGAGCTGAACGTGCAGCACTGGCTGAAGTAGATCTTACAGGTCAAGAGGCAGGGGGGAGAGGATGGTAGGAGGTTTAGGGATTCTGGTCCATGCTAACAGTAGGTGGCGGTAATGCACTGTTAAGTTGCAATCCTCCTTACAATAGAAGAAGATGAAGTAGTACATCCTTCATTTGACAGCGATGAATAATGCCTTTATTAAGTTCAACGCCTGCGTGTGCAGCTTTTGAACAACTCGAGGTAAAGCCATTTCTTTCAACCAAACAGGTAAAAAAAAAGTATCAAAAAGTAACACTGCATGTCACCAGAATGAAATGATTTAGTGCTGTTTTTGCAAAAAGTTTCTCCCGGTGGAGCATGTCTCCAGACCCCCAATAAGGGTACACTGTTTTGTTGTACCTGTGCTTCAGACAGTACAGTAAAAAGCTGAAAACACCCCTGAAAGTGTGTTGCCTGTTTTATTGAGGCTGCAGTGTAGAGATTTCACTTCTGTTGTCACCACGTGCAAACTGATATTAATAAAATTGCTTGGCCATGCCGGGTTTTGCACATATTTAATGATCAAAGCTCAGCTCCCCTGTCAATGATTTAGAACCTCTTCAGCACCAGCAATAAAAATTAGCTGGTGACGCCCCAGTTTTAAGACAGCTACGTCTTAAGTGCAGTGCTATGCGATACCCCATACATGCAAAGTCAGTGGGCATGAAGTTTTAGTATTTTCATGCAAGTAAGTAGACTAAGTCTAAGCGTGAATTGGCAAAACTGTGAAACTGGCAAAAGCGATATACATGAAGACAGCCCATTTATAAGACGTTGGTAGATAGTGAACAATAGAAATATAGACCGTTTGTGTCTTACGTTATTTTGCGCAGTAACTGAAAAGGTGGTGCTCTTTAGGACAAATAAGATGTACTATAGGCTCATAAATTATAGAGAATGTAAGTGTAATTACTCATATTGATCTAATGGCATACAACACAATGGCTTGTATTAACATCCATTGTCAGGACATCATTTTATGTTCCACTGTAATTCCAATCTTTGGAACACTCCCACCCAGTTCAAGATGCGCGATGCCCAGGCATGAATATTGCACTAAGTTGTAGCTCACGGTCATAGTGCATAACATTGCTCCTAATGTGGGTATGAAAATAGAGCCTCTAGTGTGGAAATACCCTCAGACACTGATAGAGAGGAACAGAGACGCTGCAAGTGAAATCTTAATGAACCTAATTAGCTGTTATAGCTGAACTGTGGAATCCAGAGTGCCTTAAATGCTGAAAAAGACATAACTCAAGCAAAAAAACAACAGCTGTCTCATCTGGACCAGCAAGAGAACAATATGTGTGAGTGTATAAAGCACTCTTGGTGGTCAGTGCATTCCTAAAAGTACTAATAATTCATAAGTTCACTCTGATTTATTCGGCTAATATTGCATATTTTTCACACATTAGAAACCCCAGCAAGATAAGAGTTTATGGGAGAGGAGGAGAGAAAAAACAAAAACAAAAAAACATCATCATTATAATTTATTTGAATTTGTGAGAAAGGGACCATTTGAATTGACGATAATGTAAGACAAATCGTAATGAACCTAATTTAATGTTTTAGACATTTTTGAAAGATAAAGTTTTTATTTTGAGTTTTATATATATATATATATATATATATATATATATATATATATATATATATATATACAGGTGCATCTCAATAAATTAGAATGTCGTGGAAAAGTTCATTTATTTCAGTAATTCAACTCAAATTGTGAAACTCGTGTATTAAATAAATTCAATGCACACAGACTGAAGTAGTTTAAGTCTTTGGTTCTTTTAATTGTGATGATTTTGGCTCACATTTAACAAAAACCCACCAATTCACTATCTCAAAAAATTAGAATACATCATAAGACCAATAAAAAAAACATTTTTAGTGAATTGTTGGCCTTCTGGAAAGTATGTTCATTTACTGTATATGTACTCAATACTTGGTAGGGGCTCCTTTTGCTTTAATTACTGCCTCAATTCGGCGTGGCATGGAGGTGATCAGTTTGTGGCACTGCTGAGGTGGTATGGAAGCCCAGGTTTCTTTGACAGTGGCCTTCAGCTCATCTGCATTTTTTGGTCTCTTGTTTCTCATTTTCCTCTTGACAATACCCCATAGATTCTCTATGGGGTTCAGGTCTGGTGAGTTTGCTGGCCATTCAAGCACACCAACACCATGGTCATTTAACCAACTTTTGGTGCTTTTGGCAGTGTGGGCAGGTGCCAAATCCTGCTGGAAAATGAAATCAGCATCTTTAAAAAGCTGGTCAGCAGAAGGAAGCATGAAGTGCTCCAAAATTTCTTGGTAAACGGGTGCAGTGACTTTGGTTTTCAAAAAACACAATGGACCAACACCAGCAGATGATATTGCACCCCAGATCATCACAGACTGTGGAAACTTAACACTGGACTTCAAGCAACTTGGGCTATGAGCTTCTCCACCCTTCCTCCAGACTCTAGGACCTTGGTTTCCAAATGAAATACAAAACTTGCTCTCATCTGAAAAGAGGACTTTGGAACACTGGGCAACAGTCCAGTTCTTCTTCTCCTTAGCCCAGGTAAGACACCTCTGACGTTGTCTGTGGTTCAGGAGTGGCTTAACAAGAGGAATACGACAACTGTAGCCGAATTCCTTGACATGTCTGTGTGTGGTGGCTCTTGATGCCTTGACCCCAGCCTCAGTCCATTCCTTGTGAAGTTCACCCAAATTCTTGAATCGATTTTGCTTGACAATCATAAGGCTGCGGTTCTCTCGGTTGGTTGTGCATCTTTTTCTTCCACACTTTTTCCTTCCACTCAACTTTCTGTTAACATGCTTGGATACAGCACTCTGTGAACAGCCTGCTTCTTTGGCAATGAATGTTTGTGGCTTACCCTCCTTGTGAATGGTGTCAATGATTGTCTTCTGGACAACTGTCAGATCAGCAGTCTTCCCCATGATTGTGTAGCCTAGTGAACCAAACTGAGAGACCATTTTGAAGGCTCAGGAAACCTTTGCAGGTGTTTTGAGTTGATTAGCTGATTGGCATGTCACCATATTCTAATTTTTTGAGATAGTGAATTGGTGGGTTTTTGTTAAATGTGAGCCAAAATCATCACAATTAAAAGAACCAAAGACTTAAACTACTTCAGTCTGTGTGCATTGAATTTATTTAATACACAAGTTTCACAATTTGAGTTGAATTACTGAAATAAATGAACTTTTCCACGACATTCTAATTTATTGAGATGCACCTGTATATATATATATATATATATATACACACACACACACACACACACACACACACACACACAGTGGGGGAAATAAGTATTGAACGTGTCAACATTTGTTTCAGTAAATATATTTTTAATGAGGCTATTCACATGAAATTTTCACCAGACATCAGTATTAACTCAAGAAATCCACAAATGTAAAGAATTCCCAACATTAAAGTCCATAAATAAAGTTATGTGTAATAAAGTGGAATGACACAAGAAAAAAGTATTGAACATGCTAAGAAAAAGCAGTTCTCCAAGGCAAGGTAAGGCAAGGAACCAGCTGAAATCCGTTAGTTAGAAAGTAATTATACCTCCTATCTGTGCAAATTAATATCAGCTGGGTTAGTAAATTGATGGTCTATAAAAAGGCTTTTCATTACCAAGGTGTCACACAAGAAACATCTCATGATGGGTATCTCCCAAGACCTTTGCAACCTTATTGTTGCAAAACATATTGATGGAATCAGATACAGACGTATTTCAAAACTTCTGAATCTTCCAGTAAGCACCACTGGGGCCATTATCCGCAAGAGGAAGCAACATCACTCTGTCATCAGCCGGCCACGCACAGGAGTTCCTCGCAATACTTCTGACCAGGGAGTCAGAAGAAAAGTCAGAAGAGTAGCCCAAGAGCCAAGGACCATTCGGAAAGAGCTCCAAAAACACTTGGAGGCAGCAGGTACCATCGTCACAGAGAAAGCAATAGGCAATGCACTCCACCGCCATGGCCTCTATGCACGCTCACCCCGCAAGACTCCATTACTAAAGAAAAGGCATGTCAAAGCTCATGTAGTCTGTGTAGTCTGGTCAGACGAGAGCAAAATTGAACTTTTTGGCTTTCATACTACACACCATGTTTGGAGAAGAAATGGCACTGCACATCACCCTAAAAACACTATACCAACAGTGAAGTTTGGAGGCGGAAGCATCATGGTGTGGGGCTGTTTTTCATCACATGGTACTGGCAGACTTCATATAACTGAAGGAACAATGAATGGAGCCCTTTACCGGGAGATTCTTGAGAAGAATCTGCTGCCATCCACCAGGATGATGAAGAAAAGATGTGGGTGGACTATCCAGCAGGACAACGATCCAAAGCATACAGCAAAGGAAACTCTCAATTGGTTTCAGAGAAAAAAAAATCAAGGTGTTAGAATGGCCCAGTCAATCACCTGATTTGAATCCAATTGAACATTTGTGGAAAGAGCTAAAGATCAAGGTTCACAAGAGGGCTCCCCGGAATCTTCAAGATTTAAAGACAACATGTTTAGAAGAATGGGCCAAAATCACACCTGAATACTGCGGCCGATTAATTTCTTCATACAGGAAGCGTCTTGAAGCTGTCTTTACAAACAAGGGCTTCTCCACCAAGTATTAAATACATCAAATACAGCGTGTTCAATACTTTTTTCCTGTATCATTCCACTTTATTACACATAACTTTATTTATGGACTTTAATGTTGGGAATTCTTTACATTTGCGGATTTCTTGAGTTAATACTGATGTCTGGTGAAAATTTCATGTGAATAGCCTCACTAAAAATATATTTGCTGAAAAAAATGTTGACACGTTCAATACTTATTTCCCCCACTGTGTGTGTGTGTGTGTGTGTGTGTGTGTGTGTATATATATATATATATATATATATATATATATAATTTAATTCATTTATCTATTTATTTAAATTTGCGAGATATACTTGAGAAAGAAAATGTAATTGATGTTTAAGTATGAGAGAGAAATCTTAATAACCCTAACTAGCTGGACATCTTAACGGAGATGAAGAGATTTATGCCAAATGAGCTTAATGAACAAACAACAGCTGCTCTCATCTGGACCTGTGAGAAAGAATGATAAATGGGCAAGCATTCTTGTTGTGGGTGTGTGTGAGAATATAGCGCTCATGATGGCCAGTATATTACTAAGAATTAATAAATTCAATCTGATTGTGTGTTATTGTGCAAAATTACATATTTTACCTCCGTTATAAATTCTAGCTAGATGAAAAGACCTGATGGGAGCAGAGAGAAGATATATATATATATATATATATATATATATATATATATATATATATATATTTTTTTTTTTTTATTATTTTGGACCTTGAATTTGTTCATTGAATTACATTTTTACATTTGAATTTGAGAGAGATTTTTTTGCATTTTGAATGTGAAAATGTAGGAATTCTAAACATTTCTTAATTTAGGTCATTTTGAATTAAAATGTGTTTGAGAGAGAATTTTCAAACTTTTATTTATTAATTCATTTATTTACTTTTTATGATTTTAGAGATTATTTTTTAAAGTTTCAATCTGAATTTGTGGGAGACTCAGAGAGCAAAAGGCAGAGAGAGAGTTGCTAATGTAAGAGAGAGAAATCTTAATGAACATAATTAGAAGTTATGACTGAACTGTGGAATCTGGATGCCTTAACGAAGCTGACGGGACTTAACCTAAATGAGCTTAACGAGCAAACAACAGCTGCTCTCATCTGGACCAGCGAAAGATGTGGGCAAGCATTCATGATGGGCATGTGTACAGTATAAAGCACTCCTAATGTTCAGTACATCGCTAAAATACTTATAATTCACTTAAATCTGATTTATTTTGTAATATTACATATTTTACTGCACATTACAAACCCAAAACATGTACTTTATCATATGACAGTGGGTTGCTGAAGCGGTCGTCATGATACCAGAGACATTAGCTGTCCTGGAACATAAGGTCAGGTGATAATACCCCCCCCCCCCCCCGATCACTTCTTGTTCAGCGCGGTCAGCAATCTTCCCTCAAATACTGTTACAGTCCATCCAGGGAATATATGTTCCATCCATCCATCCCTCTCTCTCTCTCTCTGTTCCATCTATCTTGTGTCTGTTATCTCTCTCTCTCCATCTGTCTGCTCCATTATAAAGTAAATGGACTAAATGTACTTGATGTAGCTGATCTGCTTTTACCTCCAAATGCATTAAAAACCAATGACACACATGACTGCAAAGAAAGCATACAGCTTTCAAACTCTTAACTATGCAAAATTACTGCCCACCTGCTAATGCAGTTTACAAAAGCACACAACACCCACCAACATGAGTTCATATGTAGGAGTGGGTGGTATGATGGTAAATGCCATGCAAAATGCATGTTTTTTCATTTTTTTTCTTTTACTGATTTTTTTACATTTTTATAAATACTTGCCTTATATATATATATATATATATATATATATATATATATATATATATATATATATATATATATATATATAAATAAAATTAAAAAAAACACACCATCATTATATTGTAACTGAGTGATTCCCATGAAACCTGTCAATAAAATTTCCAGGTCATACTTAACCCCAAATAAAAATAAATAAATAAATAAATTTAATTATACCATTTAGATTTTTTTCTTTTCTTTTTTTATTCTTTCTTTGAGACATTATTTTAAGGATACTTATGCACATTTTACCATCCAATTCATATTACCGTAATGCGTTTGGACATTTTACTTATTACTATTCCCACATTTTTCAATGATGACTCTCATTTCCTTAACATAGTCATTGTTTTACTGTAATATAGTAATAGTTGATTTTTTTATTTTTTTATTTATAATCTGCAAAAGTGAAAGGCAGTACCAAGAGAGTACAACTATGATGTATAAATGTTTTATTGTTTAAATAATATATATATATATATATATATATATATATATATATATATATATATATATATATATATATATATATATATTTCATGCTGTGGTAATAACAACAACATAATAACCATCCTCAATTTGGTAATGAGAACTGGGGGTTAAAATGTCATAACTGTCATAATTAAGGCTGTCAAATGATAGAAAAATAAATAAAAATAAAAATAATTATAATAATAATAATTGAATTAATGACATGATTTGCTGAATAATTAATACAATTTATCGCAATAATTCACATATACAGTGTAGATATATCCGTTTACTGAGAAAGGCCTCCAAATAAGGATAATTAAGTATAATGTATAATAATTAAAATAATTAAAAATGTAGTATATAATTCAGATAATTCAAATACATTACATCATATACATACATATTGGCAGAAGGTAGTAATACATTTAGACAATACAAAAAGTTGCTTTAAAGGGGTCATGAAACAGAGAATCAAATTTAGACATACTATAAGAGGTAACTGTACTATAAAAACATACTGTAAATTTCAGAACTCAAAACTTCTAAAAGTCTAAAAAGAGCATTTATAATTGCCACCCTGCTGAAACGTCTCATTTTGAAATTTGTCTGTTCACGACGTCACGACACATTGCTCATTTGCATTTACACATCCCACAACATGTATCATCGAACCTGTGGCCCCGCCCACTGGCGCACAATTCAAGTCAAGAGAGCAGTTCTTGTGTGGCTAACTATTCCTAGCATAACACCAAAGCGGACCCAACTAGACTATTTTAGATTATTTTTGAATATATTCATGCATTAGACAAACATCTTTGACCGCTTGATAAATATCTCGTGCCGCTTTTAAAAGACAGGGTGTCAAGTTACAACTTTAAAAGGGAGAAGCAGTTCTCTTTCATGCAGCTGCTGCCTCTTGTTTATTTGAGCACAAACGTCATGGATGCAATCTTTCGCCCAACTGGGCTATTTTAATTGTTGGTGTATGTAAACATAGGACGTCTTTGGCGATGGACGTCTCCGATTATGGACGTCTTCAACCGCTTTGGTGTGTTTTCGGTGATGTGCACCTCAGTGCACCTACACTATTATGTGTGCGTCATTTTACCGTTCTTTGGACTGTGATGTGTTCCTTTTTTTCAGCTCATGTCAGCATGGATTGCTTGTGAACAGACAAAATATGATTCAAGCTTTGCAAAGGAACTGTTTTTGAAGGATGGGGCAGTTAAAAATGCATAGAAAAAACATAAGTAAAGCGTTTCATTCATGAATATTTCAAATGTCATGACTGTTTGATAGTTTATGGTGCTGAGTGTTAATAGTTGTTCTTGAGATGAACAGTTGAATATATTCAGATGCAATGTGTTGGATGCGCATTATGTGTAAACCCTGAAATGTAGATTTATGTTCTTCCGATTGAGTTTGCTGAATTTGAGGGGCTGCATGATGTTAACCAATCATAACAATGAGCGTTTATGTTGAAGTTTTAAGGAGGCACTTAGGCCAAAACTGAGCGTTTCAGACAGAGGGCCAGAGACAGGGTGGGAAATGATCATATATTACCAGATTGTTTTGCTGCAAAAAAACTTTTACATTATTATTTATTATTATACTTTACAAACATTATCAGTGGACCTCAGGGAAGATAATAAAATGATAAAAAAATAGCACTTCACGACCCCTTTAAAAGTCAAAATATTGTTTGTTTCATTTCATAACACACATAAGTTACAGCCCTAAACAGTACTCTTGCTTTTGTGATATTGTTTAATCATACCGTGATCCAATAATTGGTTCTACCACTCATCCCCACATTACAGAATGAGATATTAAACATTACAGCCGGAGAAATACATGTATGTCATTGTATATGTGATATGGTCTTTGTGTATTTTGATGGACTTGTGATCTAGCGGGCCATTTAATCACTAGACGCTGCCTCTAATATACCGCCTCTCTGTCTCTCCATCTCTCAGTCTCTAAAAGGTGAAGGATGCTGGGTAAATGCACATATTAGACACAAAAAGCTCAAATGGAGAGAAACAAAGAGATAAATGAGGCACAGGAAGAGGAAACAGACCCTAGAGCACACTTTAATTAAGGTCTGTCTGAATAGTCAAAAAAAAAAATTAAAAAAAGCTATGCTCACCAAGGGTACTTAAAAGCAGGTACTGGGCAAGATTTTATATTTTGCTTTGTTAAAAATGTATTTTTCATTTTTATATATATATATATATATTTGTTTTACGTAAGGGAAGTGATTTTTAACAATAACTTATAAACCTTTAAAGACAGACCTACCGTGAGCTCAGAGGTTGTTAATCGATGGTAAATGTTTCTGTTTAAGCCATCAGTCCACGTTATTACAACTTTTTGTTTTTATTAGCAGAATTTCTGGTGAAAAATTACGCTACCTATTATCCTTAAGGGAATCGCGAAGGGCAAAGTGCACCACAAGAGCTCTGTAGCAACACACTACCATGACGCACTGTGAATGACGCAAGCGAGTCGGTCTCCCAACTCTTGTATATATCTGCATATTTTGCAATAAAATTCAAATATATAATTTCTATACTTATAATCAACAACTTTAAATCAATAGTTTTTCATCATTTTTCATTTGATTACATCATTCGCAATGCATCATGAGATTATAGTCCATTTCCTCATTAAAGACAAAGTACAGTCTTGTGCTTGTGTCTTTTGTCTGATTTTCAAATACTTTTTGCTTCAAATCAAAGTTTGCAATGCTGTGATTCACACTGGAGCTGGTTGGTTTGGTTCATGGCTTAGAATGCTTTTATGAATGATTTTATGAAATACTTATACAGTTGAAGTCAGAAGTTTACATACACTTAGGCTGAAGTCTTTAAAACTCTTTTTTAACCACTCCACAGATTTAATATTAGTAAAATATAGTTTTGGCAAGTCGTTTAGGACATCTACTTTGCTCATGACACGAGTCATTTTTCCAACAATTGTTTACAGACAGATTGTTTCACTTTAAATTGACTATATCACAATCCAGTGGGTCAGAAGTTTACATACACTAAGTTAACTGTGCCTTTAATCAGCTTGGAAAATTCCAGATAATGATGTCAAGCCTTTAGACACTTAGCTTCTGATAGGAGGTGTACTGAATTGGAGGTGTAACTGTGGATATATTTTAAGGCCTACCTTCAAACTCAGTGCCTCTTTGCTTGACACCATGGGAAAATCAAAAGAAAGCAGCCAAGACATCAGAAACAAAATTGTGGACCTCCACAAGTCTGGTTCATCATTGGGAACAATTTCTAAATGCCTGAAGGTACCACGTTCATCTGTACAAACAATAGTATGCAAGTATAAACACCATGGGACCACGCAGCCATCATACCGCTCAGGAAGGAGACACATTCTGTCTCCTAGAGATGAACGTAGTTTGGTGCGAAAAGTGCAAATCAATCCCAGAACAACAGCAAAGTACCTTGTGAAGATGCTGGAGGAAACAGGTGGACAAGTATCTATATCCACAGTAAAACGAGTCCTACATTGACATAACCTGAAAGGCTGCTCAGCAAGGAAGAAGCCAATGCTCCAAAACTGCTACAAAAAAGCCAGACTACAGTTTGCAAGCGTACATGGGGACAAAGATCTTACTTTTTGGAGAAATGTCCTCTCATCTGATGAAACAAAAATTGAACTTTTTGACCATAATGACCATTGTTATGTTTGGAGGAAAAAGGGTGAGGCTTGCAAGTTGAAGAACACCATCCCAACCGTGAAGCATGGGGGTGGCAGCATAATGTTGTGGGGGTGCTTTGCTGCAGGAGTGACTGGTGCACTTCACAAAATAGATGGCATCATGAGGAAGGAAAATGAAGTGGATATATTGAAGCAACATCTCAAGACATCAGCCAGGAAGTTAAAGCTCGGTCACAAATGGGTCTTCCAAATGGACAATGACCCCAAGCATACCTCCAAAGTTGTGGCAAAATGGCTTAAGGACATCAAAGTCAAGATATTGGAGTGGCCATCACAAAGCCCTGATCTCAATCTGATAGAAAATTTGTGCGAGCAAGGAGGCATACAACCTGACTCAAGTTACATCAGTTCTGTCTGGAGGAATGGGCCAAAATTCCAGCAACTTATTGTGAGAAGCTTGTGGAAGGCTACCCAAAACATTTGACCCAAGTTAAACAATTTAAAGGCAATGCTACCAAATACTAACAAAGTGTATGTAAAATTCTGACCCACTGGGAATGTGATGAAAGAAATAAAAGCTGAAATAAATAATTCTTTCTACTATTATTTTGACACTTCACATTCTTAAAATAAAGTAGTGATCCTAACTGACCTAAGACAGGGAATGTTTTCTACGATTAAATGTCAGGAATTGGGTTGTTTGTATTTGGCTAAGGTGTATGTAAACTTCTGACTTCAACAGTATATATACTGTAAATGAATGAATAAATGGGAAAAAAGTACAACTGGAACCAAGACAGCTGAAAAAGTGGACGTGTGCTCCCAGAGTCGGGTGCGCTCTAGAGTGTGACTTTGGGGTCAGACTGTTTGAAAACAGAGGGGTTTTTGGGAAACCTGTTTGTCATAATTTTTGCAATTCAGTGACACAGAAAGTACACACTTCAGCTTTAAGTGGCCAAAATGAAATTTATACAACATCATACAGCATAACACTACAGAGATTTAAAATTACAGAGCAAATCCTGAATGGAATAAAAAGAGAGCAAAAGAAGATTTTTTTTCAGATAAAGACAAAAGAGACATCAGTGCTAAGTGTGTAGTTATTCTGTCACCGGAGTCTGTCTGTTTTGATTTCTCTTTGATCCCCTCTCACTAGGGGACACAAGATGTGCCTACTCCTACTCCTCCCCAGAAACACGCATAGACAGAAATAAACCACAGTGAGACAGCCCTGACAAACATTCCTGGAAGATTCCAGTTACTCTACATTAATTATCCCATATCTCACCATGTCTGCAAATGTGACGAAAATACAGTGAAATTCTCAGACGTCAACTTCCTTCTGCTTCAATGCGACAATTTCAATGCAATCACCTGTATTTTGCGATAATGACCGGCTGACTGTAGATTACACTGTAGAGTAACAATATTTTTTATTTATTTTTTGTTCCTGGGTAGTAAGTGTTATTTCCTAATTGCTTATGCCTCAAAAGTATAGAAAATGGCTATTATTCCCCACAAACTTTGCTTTTGTGACCAGGACAGTGATATTTTGAAATGTACCTATTTCCAATGAGAAAAAGGGCAAATTTGTGTCTTTTCGTTCACATAAAGTCAGAAAAAAACAACATGTGAATCCAAATTAACAAAGTAATATTCAAAGCCGTGCTGGTCCATAATGGTAACAGTACCCATCTCTTCCCCTGGCTCACTCGGTGCACCTCAAAGAGGATTATAACAGCATCAAGACCTTGCTGGATGCCTTGAAGTATGATGAGTACGGCTGGGAGGTCATAGGAGACTTCAAAATGGTGGCATTCCTGACGGGTCTCCAAGGCGGTTTTACCAAGTTTCCCTGCTATCTTTGCCTTTGGGACAGCAGGGACACCAAGGCGCACTACCACAGGCGGGACTGGCCACAGCGGACCGAGTTCTCTGTGGGGAGGAACAACGTCAAGTGGGAGCCACTGGTGGACCCCCGGAAGGTGCTGATGCCACCACTGTACATCAAATTGGGCCTTATGAAACAATTTGTCAGAGCTCTAGATAAGGAGTTGGCAGCCTTCAAGTACCTTCAAGACTTCTTCCCTAAGCTGGCAAAGCTTAAAGCCGGTGTCTTTGTTGGACCACAGATAAAGAAGGATTTTGGATTCATATGTTGTTTTTTTTCTGACTTTATATAAAGGAAAATACACATATTTGCCCATTTTCTCATTGGAAATAGGTACATTTCAAAATATCACTGTCCTGGTCACAAAAGCAAAGTTTGTAGGGAATAATAGACATTTTCTATACTTTTGAGGCATAAGCAATTAGGAAATAACACTTACTACCCAGGAACAAACATTTTGTTACATAGTGTTATCCTAGTGTGCAAGCATCTACAATAATGTATACTTAATCAGTGCTGAGGAAGCTACTTTGAAACTGTAGGTTGCCAAGCTACAGTACAAGCTACTCATGATGGGCTGGTACTGTAGCTACACTACAGTCAAGCTACTGTTTTGAATAAGTAGTTAGCTACAATACAAGCTACTAACAAAAAATAGCTAACAACATTATAGCTACCTAACATACTAAAATAAAACCAAACTGATAATCAATGTTGGGTGTTAATTACATTTACATTTATGCATTTGGCAGATGCTTTTATTCAAAGTGACTTACAGTGCATTCAAGGTATACATTTTTTATCAGTTTGTGTGTTCCCTGGTGTTTGTGTGCACCACAGGAAGACTATAATTTGATTACAAAGTAATTAATATAATCAAATTACTTTTAAGTCAAAATTGGTGTAATACATAACATTTTAAATTGTTGTAATCAGATTACATTTATTGACATTCAATTACATTATTTACATGCATCAGTACATCAGTTAGTACACTACTTGGGTTAAAAATATTTCTAAAATAATAGTATTTATGTATAATACATTTCAAACATGACTTATGCTATTATGAATGTTTGTTGGCATTCCTGTGCCCCCCACCAAGTCATTGTAAGGGAGAAACATGTGGTGCTGAGTGTATGTGACTTGTGTGCAACAATAAACAGGGAGGATACACAAGGGCACAAAAAGTATGTGAACCCTTTGGAATTGCCTGCATTTATGTATAAATTTGTCTTAAAATCAGGTTTGATAATCTAAGTTACAATAATTAACAAACTCAATCTGTTAACACACAAATTATTGTATTGCTATTGTACATATTGAATACATAAAACATTCACAGTGAAGGTTGGAAAATGTATGTGAACCCCGAGGCTAATGACGTCAACAAAAGCTAATTAGAGTCAGGAGTTGGCAAACTCCTGGCATCTAAGTAATGACACAACATTGGAGGTGTGGTTTAGAGCTACTTTTAATTTTAAAAAGCACTCAAAAATTATTAGTTTGCTATTCACAAGAAGCATACAGAAGACCAACAATCAAGAATTGTTGCTTTGCACAAAGCTGAGGGATGCATAGCACATGCCAAGGTAAGTAATTCACTCAAATCAGAAAGAAAGCTTGATTGGCTTTTACGAGGTCGATAAATTAACATAACGAGAGGGGTGGGGCCCAAGATTTCTGTCCACAGTTAGACAAAATGTCTATAAATGGAGATGATTTAGTACTGTGGCTACTCTCCCTAGAAGTGGCCATCCAGCTATGATGACTCAAAAGGCACACAGCAGAATGCTCAATGAGGTAAAAAAGAACCCTAGAGTGACAGCTAAAAACTTCAAGGAATTATTGGAACTGGTTAACATCTGCTTATGAGTCTACTATATGGAAAACTTTAAACAGGAATGGTGTCCTAGCTGCTGCTTTCCAACAACAACAAAAGAAAAGGTGCTGCGCGCCTGAAGTTTGCCAAAGACCACCTTGGCACTCCACAACACTACTGGGAAAATGTTTTGTGAACTGATGAAACTAAGGTTGAATTGTTTGGGAAGAACAAGCAGCACTACGTATAGTGTAAAAAGGACACCGCGTAACAACATTCAAATATCACCCCAACGGTGGAGGGAGCATCATGATTTGGGGCTAATTTGCTGCTTCGGGGCCTGGACCGTTGCCATCATCGAGGGAAAAACTAATTCCCAGGTTTTTCAAGGTATCCTACAGGGTAATGTCAAGGTGGCAGTGTGCCATCTGAATCTCAGTAGAAGTTGAGTGATGCAGCATGACAATGACCATAAACATCAAAGTAAATCCACTACAGAATGGCTTAAAGAAAAAAAAAAAAGAAAAAAGAAAATCCACCTTTTGGAGTGGCCCAGTCAAAGCCCAGATCTCAACCCAATAGAGACGCTGTGGACTGACCTCAAGAGAGCTGTTCATACCAGACATCCTTAGGATAAGGCTGAGCTGAAGCAGTTCTGTAAGGAAAAATGGTCCAAACATCCTTCTGAACTTTTACAGGTCTAATCCGCAGCTACCAGAAACGCTTGTTTGAGGTTATTGCTGACAAAAGAGGATTGACCAATTATTGAATCCAAGGATTCACTTACATTTTCCACAGCACTGTGAATGTTTAATGTTTAATTATATTTGTTTGTGTTGTTAGCTTAATCACATTGTGTTTATCTACACTGTGTTTATCGACTTTCATGAAAATGAGATCACACTTTATGACCAATTAATGCAGAAAACCAGCTAATTCCAAAGGGTTCACATACTTTTTCTTGCCACTACAGATGTTTTTAACTTGAGCAGAAAAACAAAACTTTTCTATGAAAAGTGTATTAGAAAGTAACTTAAAAGTAAATAAATAGTAATGCGATTACTTTTTTGATGGAGTAATCAGTAAGATAACCTGATTAAATTTTTTGAGAAGTAATTAGTACTCTGTAGTGGATTACTTTGAGTAACTTACCCAACACTGCTGATGCTGAATACATAATTTAATCAGATCTGTATTTTTCTGGCACAAAAACAATTTAATTAGTCTGACCGCATTAAACCTGAACAGATATATTTACACTAAATCCTTTAGAAAAAAAAAAGAAAAAAAAGAAAAAACTAAAAGACACATCTATTTAATTGTTCTTGTTGTTTTTTTATTTTTTTTTATTTTTTTACTAGAATAAATCAGACTTTCTAACACTACATTGAGAGAGAGAGAGGAATGTTTAGAAATTGTTTTCTTATATAAGCTGGCTCAACAGTAAAAATAATTTAAAATTAAAACAGCAATGCAGTGATTAGTCATGATTAGTTCTACCTTATTATGAAAAAACTGAACTACTGTCACAACACTGATAAATGTAGTTACTCCCCAACACTGCTTACATCACATACAAAGTACAAATCTAATTGTTCCATCTTTATGGAACATGCACACTGCATAGCTGTTATTTAACTAAAACAGTATTAGTTGTTCTGAAGTCATCCACCATTACTGTCAGTAACAGAAGCTACCAGGGCAGTTATTAAACTCTCATTAGTTCGGCCTGGTTTGACCTGATCTGATCAAACACATTTGAATAAGTCCATTTTAACATCAGTGGAATGCTTTATGTGAACTAATTAGCATCATCAGTGTCTGCACTATGATGTTTTAATGAGCTGTGCTTAAACAAGGGCAACCATCACATCATATTCCTCATTCCACTCTGTTAACATAAGATTCCTTGATGAGGTCACACAAGGCAGACACCGTAGTTACCATGAGAATGCTTTGATTATGATGGCATTAGTGAATCTAACTGTTGCATCTTCAGGCCGGGGTATTTAAAGAGAACACAGAATGTGACAGATTGAGTCAACTCAAGCATGAAAAAAAATCCTTGCATGAGAAATTAACCAAAAACAAATCAAAGAACAAGTCATGAAATTACAGACAGTCTCTAATAATCAAGTGAATTAAAATATAGACAGACAGACAGAAATAGGGACATGCAGACTTAATATTGAGATGTTTAAATTCTTCCATGCCAAGTCATGACATAATTGCCTTGCAATTGCGGAGTAATAATCTGTTATAACAATGAATAATAAAAAATAATAGGAATACGAATATTGGTTGCAACAAATGGCTATTGGCTATTTAAAAAAGGGTTAAGCCCTTCATTATGTCCCACCCCTAATTTCTTTTTCAAGAGGAAAAAGCACAATACTGTGTGTTCTTTTCTTGCAAGAGCCAAACAAAATCTAATCAAAGATCAGCTTGCTTTTGCCTGCCAATCCACCTTGAAGCTGAAAACTATCGAACTGACCCTGATTAAGTGGGATACATTATTTGAATGCAAACACTCTTAGTGATTAGACACAGAGTGTGCGTTTGTGAGAAAGTGCTCACGGCTGTTTTGCACTCTTCCAAAACACTGCCGCTGCCATTACTAAAATGTTTTCCAGTAAGTTTAAAAAAGTTGAGATAGAGAGAGGGACAGAAAGCGAGGGAGAAAGATTTATAAAACAACACTCCTGGGCATAACAGTGTCTTCCTAATGAATGTGAGAATAGGAGAGAGAGAGAATGACGAGGAGGACCAAAAAGTAAAGATAGACTGTGACAGAAAGAAAGTGCCTGTCACACAAAACCCCCATCATTTCTGGAAGCCAGAACCACCTCTTTGTGTTTTGAGAAAGCAGTGTGTGTGTGTGTGTGTGTGTGTGTGTGTGTGTGTGTGTGTGTGTGTGTGTGTGAATGTTTTAGCAAGAGAACAGCAAATCAAAATCACAATAAAAAAAATATATACATACCCCTTTGAAGTACTTCTTCAGTCTATTCAGAGAAATGTGAAAGTGTGTGCACGTTGAGTACTTGTGCATGATGTGTGTGTGTGTGTGTGGGGAGATGGCGTATACTAGTCATTTATATTCAGTCTGAAAAAAGGGCGAAATGAGACATGTTTTATGACAGCAAACTCCCATGATGTACCAGTGAGTGACATAGTAGCTCAGAGCTCTTGATTAGACTCCATCTCAAAATGTCTCAACATCCTTCTAAATATATACATACACACGCAAGTACCTGCTGTACAGAACCTTGGGACTTTTTACTGAAGTCTATTCATATTGATATCTTACTGTGACGAGGAGGAGGGCGTGGCCAGGCCGTGAGGGTGCACGGCCGGCACTGCGTAAACTAATCAGTGGGAGAGGGAGATAAAGGGGAGCCCGAGACGCCAGTTCAGGAGAGAGAGAGAGACACATGCAGACGTGCTGTGTGTGTGTGTGTTAATGTTTGTTTTATTTTGTTTTAAGTTCATTTACGTCATTTAAGTTATGTTGACTGTTCTACCGGTTCCCGCCTCCTCCATCCTGAACCCGTTAGACTTGCTTTACATACAATTCTTCAACATATCCAAACCAAACAACAGCTAAAAAAGAATTTGCATGGGAAGGTGGGACATTTATTTGGTGGAAAAGGGGATGCAGAAGTAAAGGATGTAATGGAAGAGGAAGAAATAAAGGCAGAGGGAGATAGTGGAGAAGAGGTAGAGTATAAAATGTATGACAAGTAATTGCTGGAGGAGTTAAAGGTACAGTAAGCAGGGGTAAAATTAGAGGAAGTGCCAGCAGAAGTGGAGTTAAGATGGAAACATCCTCTATGCAAGTATGTGAACGAAGATGTTTCTAGTGACACAAGTATCGACTTTGTAGGTTGCTGCGTTCCAAGTGTGTTAAACAAAGTGTTAGACAATTATTGTTGCAATTAATTATTTTTGGTCAAATTCGTGACCATTTTAGTTGTCATCTGGAGCCCTGCGTTTCTGGCCTTAAAGAGTAATCAGAGCTAGAGTTCCAGGCAGAGTCAGAGAGAAAGTGGAGGCAGAGTTGGAGAAAGAGTCAGCAGAGGTTGAGTAAGAGGTAGAGCAATCAGAGGCATAGTTACAGTCAACAGCATTAGAGGCAGAGTAATCCAAGTAAGAGTTAGAGGTAAAGAAATCAGATGTTTAGCAAGAGTTAGCCAAGGCAGAATTATAGTAATGAGATGTGGAGTTACAGAAAGTTAGTATTCAAGGTAGAGTCAGCAGAGGAATATATAAAGTTCAAGTAATAGGAGTCACAGTGATTAGAGTAGATTAATAAAGTAGATTATAATGAAGGAAGATTAATAGGAGTCAGAGCAATAGCAGTAAAGTCAGCAGAGTTAGATGTATCCACCTTATTCTGCAATGCGGAAGTAAGCAGCAGCTGCATTTCCGGCGAATGTGAGAAAGTTTATAGTAAATAACTATATAATTTAATTTCAGTTATAATTTCAGAATTTAGTGATGTGGGCTTATAAACTATCACACAATCACAGGATGTACAGCAGAATTATGTGCCAATGTTGGATCATTTTCTAACGTCAGCATTTACAGTAAAAGAGTAAGTAAATCATTCACTTGTTGCTGTGTGTTGTATTGAAGAGGTGGTAATAAAGTCAGCTTCTTACTTTACCGAGATCGTGACGATGCAGTGTTTCTTGTCTCCATGTAATCCTCCATTTATATGTTCCTGCATAACCTCCGATGATGAATTTATGTATTTATTTCCAAAGACGATGTTTCATAAGCCATGTTGAATGCGAGATCTGCGTGTCTGTTTACTATGCACCGCTAAGAAAGAGAGAATGCTCTCTGACAATTGTGCGTTTATTATTTTGCCAATTTGAAACAAGATGCCGTTTTGGTGCCAAGAAAGTTGAAGCAACGTTTTCCCGGCATCTCCTCTCTGCCGGTTGTGTAAAGTTTGTGGAGGCATTTCAGATGGCGCAGAGGACTGTCCGTGTTTTCATTTTCATTTGTGTTTTCATTTGTTGCCTTATTTAATTCATTCTGCCAGTGCAACAGTGTGTGATAAAACGATGGCAAAATGTGACAAAAGGTAAAAATATACGCGCTCAAAACAATGAGTTTATGAAAATTGTAATTAATGATAATAATGTCACCATTTATTGCCAGCCTGTAATATAAAGCAGCATAATTTAGTATTTTTGAACAGCTAAAATAGCTCGAAGTGGCTTATACCAGAAGTGGTCCACATTCAAGGTTGATAATGGCGGTGAACTAGTTTAGCTGAAAAATAAGGTGGATAGTCAGCAGAAGTAGTTATAGCTAGAGTGAGCAGAGGAACACTTGGAGGTAGTCAGAAACAGTAGAGTTAGACTATGACACACAGTGAAAGAGTCACAAATTAATTGGTTTTAAATAAATCTTTCAGTCCAAATCAACAACAGCTTGGCAGGTGTTTAGAAGTGTATGGAACATCAGCACCAATATGCTCATTCTGAGTGAATGTTTTAAAAATCTTTGCTTGGTAAGACCTCATCAATATCTGATCAATAACTGACCGATAGGAATGAGAAAGCAAGCTGACAGAACACTGAGGTCAATCCCATCTCCCTGACACAATCTGTTTAGTAGTCCTGACATTAATTCCCAGAAGAAACAGTACGTCTATGAGGTTTTAAGGGCCTAATCCATATAACACTTGAACATCTTGAACAGAATATATAGAATAAAAACAGATCCTTTATGTATGTGCTGTGCTCTCTTTTCTTTTGGACGTCTTTCTTTGTTCATCATTCTCTTGTGCATAAATTATTTAGCAGGTCCAGTGAAGGATATTTATCTGTCTTTAGTAAATGTAGTCCTGGTTCTTTGCCCAGTGAAATACAACCTCTTTATTCATCCACAGCATTTTACTCACTGTGCAATAATGCATCTTTTCGATTAAATTTTTTTTTTTTTTTTTCAGATTGTTAAGAAAGTACAGCAGTGTGATGAGGAGGAGGGTGTGGCCATGGTGCAAGGCCGGCGCTGAATTAGCTGAACAGCAGGAGAGCGAGATAAAGGGGAGCCGGAGGCACCAGCTCGAGAGAGAGAGAGACGCACGGCCACGTTGCATGTGTGTCTATGTTAGTTTGTTTGACATTGAAACTTTATGTTTACTGTTCAGCCGGTTCAGGCGGTTCCTGCCTCTTCCTTGCCTGACCCTGAACAGTTGCAGTGGTGCCGTAACCCGGGAGGGAGGAGTCGCTGCCATCCACCAGGGGAGCAGCCGTGGCCGTCTGCCTGGGGACGGATCACTGCCGTCCGCCAGGGGCTGGAGGACTCGCTGCCATCCACTGGGGAGGAGCGAGCTGGCATCCGCCAGAGGGCAGAGGAGCAGTTGAGGACCGGGTGACAGAGAGTCCGGGAGCTGGCGAGCAAGTTTTTCTCTCTCTCTCTCCTCTCTCTGTTTGTCTCCGCTCACCCTTTCCCTCTCCCCACACCTCACCTCATCTCTCCCCCAGGTTCACAGGAGGCAGGGTGGACCACCGGTTGACAGAACAGCCGGAAAGGCAGCATCTCCCCTCCAGAGATTTAGTCAGGGGATTTAGTCAGACCGGTGGCGCACCGGCCTGAATCAGGCGGGGGAGGAGTGTGACGAGGAGGAGGGAGTGGCTGGGCCGTGATGGTGCACTGAGTCAGCTGATCAGCGGGAGAGCGAGACAAAGGGGAGCCGGAGGCGCCAGTTCGAGAGAGAGAGAGAGAGACGCACGTGGCCACGTTGCATGCGTGTCTGTTTTTGTTTGTTTTAAGTTAAGTTTGAAACTTTATGTTTACTGTTCAGCTGGTTCCCATCTCCTCCTTGCCCAACATTGAACTGTTACAAGCAGTAAAAGCTAAAAGCCCAAGAGAAAAAGAGAGAGATAGAGTGATCTATGCAGACTTGAACAGCACATGATCCAATATGCACTTGTGAATGTTCTGCTCTTAAAATGGCATCAGTGCTAAATGATTAAAGCATGAAGAGTTTTTCTGTCCTTCAGTGATAAAGCAATCAGTGTACACACTGCAATGTAAAAAAGAAGAGGAACAAATGTTTGAAATTAAACCTGAATCTACCCCACATGAGAGCTGAGGTGAGTAGAGACAACACAATGGAAGAGAAGAGAGGGCGAGAATGACAAAGCCAGACCAAGAGAGACAAACCAAAATATGAGAAGACAAGAGAGAAGACAGATGAAAAAGTGAATGTGAGACATGAACCATGTGCAGATCATCAAGATGATAAAAGTGCAGGTGTCTTGATGGCCAGAGCACTGAAACAAACAAGTGAAATGAGGAAAACAATCTTTCCTTTATGTCACGCCACAACCAAATAGAGGGATTGCAGAGAGAAATGAATGAAAATCTGAGCCTTTGTTCAAAAGAGTAGGACATATAAATCAGAGGAGGCAGGGGAGGGTGTGCACCATGTATGTATATGTTGATATATGAGACAAGCCTATATTGATCAGGAGCAGAGATAATTGCACTCTGAGATGGAAAGACGAACAGATTAAACAACAACAATAGCAACAAACAAGTGATTTCTGTCAAAGTGTATTTACTGGAGAGGAAAAGAGAGACAAGAGGAGAGACAAGGGGAGAGGAGAGAAGACACAGAAGAGAAAGGGGAAAAGATAAGAGGAGAGACAAAACCATAAATGAAAGGAGACAGAGGAGAGAGTTCCAATGGCAGTTGGCAGCAAAAAGATATATCAGCTCTAAGAGACTTAAAGATCACAAAAAATTACATATAATCAATACATCAAGCTAACTGCTAGCCAGGCTAACATTCCATGGCAGTTAAAACTGCTGATCACAGCTTTGGCCTGCCTAAGGCAGTAGCATCTTTAAAAAATGAAGATGAGCTGGAGATGATATATCCAGCAGAAGTTAAATCAAACAAAGATAAGAAGATGAAATAGATGATCCTGAGAGATACTCCAGAGATACTACTGTCTGATTACTGTGAACCAGAGTCCGGTGAAACCTGCTATTCTTCACTGATCAGCCGGCACAGACCTCTCATTACTGCCATGAACTGCTGCAGAAAAGGTGGCATCAATAAAGGCAGACAAATCACACTAGAAGTTGAAAAAGAGATAAAACTGACTTGAACTTGTATCACAATGGTACGGTCTTGGTTCAGGGGTCAGAACTCAGACTTGATGAATTCCAGACGAATTTCATGAACTTTAAAATGGAGGTTCAGAAGTTAAAGAACAATCCCGAGGTGAAGAGCAGTGTAGAGTCCTACAAAATAGCAGCCACAAACACTGACCCCAGCTCGAGCACCCCTGTAGCACACAAACACCCTATTTCTCCTGCATCTCCAAAAATCAAGGCCTTGCATAGCTTATGACAATATCACTGAGCTGGAGCAGGACTATTTCCTGTTTAAAGAAGAATCTACCAACAGCCTTTGGCAGCTCCAAAACCAGACCAGCCATCTCAGCATACAACAACTTCAACAGCTCTGCTCTGCTGTCAGACAGCTGGAGAACAACCAGGAGTTGTGAGATGAGCTGAGGAGGGTGAGAGAGGAGCTTATCAAGAGAGAGCAACACAGCAATGTGCTAGAGAAACAACTGGAGGAGATGAGACGACAGCTACACACAAGCACTGAACACATCACAACCACAGAACAACAGCAACAGTGTACCAGCACAGAAACACTAAACACCTCTACTCCTGAACACATCAGAAAAACAACACAACATCATCCCATCACCTGCAACCCCACAGGTTTCTCAGGTCTATTAAGCTTCCCAGAACTCCAAGAGAAAAGACATCAGCACCAGACAGAGATATCCACAGACCACAACAACATCTATCAGCAGCAACACAGAAGAGAAGAGACAACACAACATTGTCATCCTTTGTGACTCTAACGGCATCCACCTCGACCAGAGACAACTGTTTCTAGGGAGAAATGTCAGGAAATTCAGCTGTCCCACCTCTCACTCTGCTTTAAAGCTGCTGAGAGAAGGTGAATTGGGCACACCCTCACACATCATACTGCAAACTAGGACAAACGACCTCAGCACCAGGGGAGTGGGCGTTGCCAAAGATCTCATCAATGTGGTGAAAACAGCTAGAGGAATCTACCCCAGTGCCAGAGTCATCATATCTACACTGCTGCCTCGCAGAGATGTTCCACAGAATACCATCAATGCAGAGATAGCTGATGTGTGTGCACTCATGCCGAATGTACACATGGCAAATCATCACTGCATCACTCATGAGCACCTATATGACCGTCTCTACATTCATCGAGAGGGCATGGGAATATTTGCTAAAACAATCAAAGACGTTGCACTGAAAAGCCCCCATAACACACCCCCTGATCATGAGGAAAGGGTAAGACAGCATCCTGGCAGACAGACAGCTATGCTTCTGTCATGTCAGGAAGAGTTATTGCAGACACAAGTGATAAAAAAAAACATGCTGAAACATTTATGTGACAGTTTATTAGGTTAATTAGCAGTCCTTAAGCATATTCATTATTTCTTAATTTATGTTACTGTATCTTTTTGTTATACAATTGTCATTCTAAGGTATTTTATTTGATTCAGTATATTTCACAATAGGACTGGGTCATGAACCATACATTCTTATTGCTGGTAAAATCGCAATGCCATCACTTAAAATCACATGCTATAACATCCCGGGTATGATTTCTACTGCTTTTGGAGAAAAAAATCAAGAACCCTGATTCTGTAAATATTGTATATAGTTCAGATATCATAATATTAATTGAGACATGGAGTCGATTAGAGTCAAAAACATACACTCCTTCAAACTACAGAGAGTTATATATGCCATCAGTGAAACAAATGGAAGAGATTCAGAAGGAATTAGAGTTTGGATTAAAGAACATCTTTTCCATTATATTCAGCCTGTTAAAAAAGGGAGAACACATATTTGGATGAAAATGATAAAGGAAATTATTTGTTCAGATGAGGATACTTACCTGTGTGCCACCTACATCCCCCCACATGAGTCACCCTATTATAATGAGGAGCTCTTCTTTACATTACAATCTGAGATCATTCAGATTCAGTCTCTAGGCTCAGTTCTGATAATAGGGGATCTGAATGCAAGAACTGGGAAAGAACTGGATTATATTAGTTCATTTGGTGATAAGTGTTTTATTAATAATACAAATATACATCAAAACAAACGTCCTACTAATCCATGTCTGAGCTATGTCAACACGATAAACAAAAATGGAAAGCAAATTCTGCAGCGCTGTAAAGGTGTGGGTCAGAACAAAGGGTGATTCTCTGGTCCGTTTTACCTGCTAATCCTCTCTAGGCAGCAGCACGGTGGCCTACGCAATCACAGATCTAGACCAAAACAGAATAATTAACTTCACAGTGATGCCACAGCTACCTTTCTCAGACAACTCTTCTCAGCCCGTCTGCTACCATCTTCAGATCAGAAGCCTAAACTGTATTCCCTCCCAACCAGATCCTTCTGGAGAAAAGATAGTCCAGCCCAGTATGAAGCTGAACTCCACAGCACTCAGGTTGAGAATGTGATAGGTGCGTTTCTCTTCACCACATTTGAAGAAGATGAGAAAAGCATCAATATGGCAACAAAACAATTAAATAAAATCTTTTTCACAATTGCCAGCAAATCACTGAAAAAAATCTAAATGAACAGGAGTAAAAAGAAAATTGCTAAAACTGACTGGTTTGACAAAGAATGTCAAATGTCAAGAAAAGAACTACGATTGTTATCAAATAAAAAAAAAACAAAGAGACTCTGCAAATCAACTAGCATGTGCCATCTATCAACAAATGCTTAAAAAAATACAAGTCACTGCTAAAAAGCAAAAGAGCCAAACATATGACAATGAAGCTCAACAAAATAGAAGAAGCAGTTGTTCAAAATTAATTATGGAACAATTTAAATAAGTTCAACAAAGAAGAACAAATTCCCATCTGTGACCTAGACAGAACATTTTGAAAACCTTTATATACAAAATGAACAAAACCTCACCCAAAAAATTCGGAATTCCCATCTATATAATCTGGAATTCACAATAAAGGGTCAATTAAATCATTTGGACACCCCCATATCACTGAAGGAACTCAATGTACAAAAAAAAAAAAAAAAAACTTGCGACTCGGATGGAATATGCAATGAGAAGTTAAAACATAGCAGCCCCAAACTGAATGAGGCGATTCTCAAATTCTTCAATTTGCTCTTAAAATCAGGACACTTTCCTGAGAATTGGAAAGAAAATCAAATCACCCCAATCTTCAAACAAGGCAACAAATATAACCTGAAAAACTACAGAGGCATTTCAGTGAGTAGCAACCTTGGCAAACTATTCTGCTGCATTATTAATGACAGATCAGTCCAATATCTCAAAGAACACAAGACTTTAAAGGATTCATGCCAAAACAGAGAACAAATGGTCATATATACACACTGCACCACTTGTACACAAACATGTCCACCAAACAAAACAAGGAAAATATTTGGTTGCTTCATTGATTTAAAAAAAAAAAAAAAAAAAAAAAAACTTTGATTCAGTTTGGCATAACTGACACTTCCTAAAACTGATTCAGAGTGGAATAGGAGGAAAGGTTTATGATTGAATTAAGTACATGTACTAAGACAACAAATGTTGCATTAAAATAAACAATACAATAACTGAATATTTCAGCCAGAATAAGGGAGTTCATCAAGGCTGCAGCCTGAGCCCAACTATATTTAATAAGTATATAAATGAATTGGACACAATGCTTCAAAACTCTTCTAGACCTGGTCTCAATCTAGAGGACAGAGAAATCAAATGTCTTCTATATGCAGACAACCTACTGATGCACTCACCTACTGAAGAGGGATTATGTGAAAGCCTCTCAATTCTAGAAAATTACTGTAGTAACTGGGCCTTACTAATAAACATGGACAAGTCTAAAGTCATAAAGACAAAAAATATGTTTTTACATATGGGGGAGAAATTCTTAGCCACGTTACCAGTTGCAGTTATTGAGGTCTGACAATCTTGGCTTCTGGACAATTTGACATGCCTGTAAAGGACCTAACAGACAAGGCTCGTAGGGCATTTTACAGTGTAAGAAAAATATTCAAACCCCACAATCAAACTGTGGCTAAAAATGTTTGACACTGTCATCAAACCCATCCTTCTGTATGGCAGTGAAATCTGGGGACCCAAATATAAACTAAATTATGAATCCTGGGACAAAAGTTCAATTGAAACTTTCCATCTCGAATTTTGTAAAAAAAAAAAAAAAAAAAAAAAAAAACTAAAAAAAACACACAACATCCTGGTAGTTCAAAGAAGTGCTTCTAACCTTGGCTGTAGGGCAGAACTGGGCAGATTCCCTCTCTTGACTGACTTTCAAAAGAGAGCCAGTAAATTCATGTTCCACCTATCACCTATCTTTCTCTTCCCCAGAAAATCACCATCACTGTGCGTTTATACACAGAGCAGCACACCCAGAGAGTGACCCTTTACAGTACTTAGTGGACAAGCGCCAGCTAAATATATCAATTTAATTAAGGCAGGCAAAATTAAAACAAATACAAAACATGACTCAAGAAGAATATATTCATTATTGGCAAAGAAAACCCCCCCCCCCAAAAAAAATAAAAAAAAAAATAAGACAGAATATAAATTGCCATCATACCTGACAAAATTAAAGACTACCATCACAGGAAGCTTCTGACGAAGTATTGTGTAAGTGAGCACAGTCTGGCTGTAGAGATGGGTCGGCACAGACAGAGCTGGAGACCCAGAGAGAACAGACTGTGTTCACACTGCACTCAAGGAGTCATAGAGGATGAACTACACTTCCTCACTGAGTGCAGTAAATATGAGGCCATCAGACACACATATTTTAAAGTCATAGGACAGACACTGCCTGAATTCAGACTGAATGCTACCTGAATGCAGAGTGATTAATGCAGATAAACTTTCATATGTTCTAGGAGAGAAGGCTGAATGTACAGATTTAGCAGCAGAGTATGTGTTCCCCTGTCATGATCTGAGAGAGGCAGGGTGACCCCTCACTAAAGACGGAAAGTGTCATTTTAATTTACTGTTACTCATTGTTCTATGTAGTTACTTTTCTTTACATGTTGTGCAATTACCTGTATGGTTATTATTATTATTTTATTATTTGACTTTTTATGTATGTAATGTGTTTTTTGTTTTTAGTTAATGAATGCTTTGGCAACATTGTACATTGTATACGGTCATGCCAGTAAAGCTTGGACACGGCAGAAGTGAGGAGAAACAAGAGAAGAGGAGAGGAGAAACAAGAAGTGACGATGAGAGGAGAGTTCAGGAGAAAAAAGCAAAGGAGAGGAGAGATGGTAGAAGAGAGGAGAAACATACAGAGGACAGGAGAGGAGAAACAAGCAGAGGAGTGGAGAAACAAGAAGACAAGAGGGGAGGGAAAACAACAAGTGACGAGGAGAGGAGACAAAATAGGGGAGGAGAGTAGAGGAGACTGCAGAAGAGAGGAGACACAGAGGAGATACAAGAGGAGAAAAAAGCAGAGGAGAGTAGAGGAGACCACAGAAGAGAGGAGACACGGAGGAGAAAAGAGCAGAGGAGAGGAGACAGCAGAAGAGAGGAGACAGAAAGGAGAAACAAGAGGAGAAACATGCAGAGGAGAGGAGAAGCAAGCAGAGGAGAGGAAAAACAAGAAGACAAGAGGTGAGGGTAAACAACAAGTGACAATGAGAGACAAAATAGGGGAGGAGAGTAGAGAAGACTGCAGAAAAGAGCAGACACAGTGGAGAAACAAGATAAAAAAAATCAAAGGAGAGACAGAGAGGAGAAACAAGAGGAAAAACATGCAGAGGAGAGAAGAGGAGACGGCAAAAGAGAGAAGAAACAGAGTGGAGAAACAAGGAGAGGAGAAGAGAAGAGAAACAAGGAGATGAGAGACAAGGAGATGAGAGGAGAAACAAGAAGTGATGAGGAGAGGAGAGAAAATAGGGGAGAGTAGGGGAGACAGCAGAACAGAGGAGACACACAGAGGAGAAACAAGGAGAAACATGCAGAGGAGAGGAGAATCAAGTGACAAGGAGAGCAGAGATCAGGAGAAAAAAAAGCAAAGGAGAGGAAAGATGGCGGCAGAAGAGAGGAGACAGGGGAGAAACATGCAGAGGAAAGGAGAGGAGAAACAAGCAGAATAAGGAGAAACAAGAAGACAAGAGGGGAGGGTAAACAACAAGCGAAGAGGAGAGGAGACAAAATAGAGGAGGAGAGTAGAGGAGACCGCAGAAGAGAGGAGACACACAGAGGAGAAATAAGAGGAGAAACATGCAGATGGCAAAAGAGAGAAGAAACAGAGAGGAGAAACAAGGAGAGGAGAGACAAGAAGAGGAGATGAGAGACAAGGAGATGAGAGGAGAAACAAGAAGTAATGAGGAATGGAGAGGAGAGAAAATTGGGAAGAGTAGCGGAGATGGCAGATGAGAGGAGACACACAGAGGAGAAACAAGGAGAAACATGCAGAGGAGAGGAGACGGCAGAAGAGAATCATGCAGAGGAAAAGAGAAACAAGACGACAAGATGGGATGGTAAACAACAAGCGACGAGGAGAGGAGACAAAATTGAGGAGAGTAGAGGACACCGCAGAACAGAGGAGACACAGAGGAGAAACAAGAGGAGAGGAGAAACAAGAAGTGATGAGACAGAGAGGAGAAACAAGGAGAGGAGAGACAATGAGATGAGATAAGAGGAGAGAAAATAGGGGAGATGAGACGAGAGAAAATAGAGGAAAAGAGAGGAGACACATGCAGAGGAGAAACAATATGTTATGAGGAGAGGATAAGGCAGAAGAGAGGAGAAACAGAGAGGAGAAACAAGCAGAGTTCAAGGAGAGGAAAGGAATGGAGAGTCACGTGACGCCATGCGAGGATCGAATGTGTGAATGGCAAGCTCTGTGCACTTTGCTAGTTTTAATACTTTATGACATAAACCAGTGAGATTCAATACACTCTGTTCTATAACTGTTCTAGGAGGACAATATGTCAAAGAATTCAAAATATTGGCTCTGGAGACATTAAAAGACATTATGTGCTCAAGCTGACGCCCCTGAGCAGGCCACGGGCCTGGGAGTCGATTTGTTTGGAGAGTTGCGGTGAGAGATGCTGAACATGTCAGCAATGCTGATGAAGGTCGTTGCTGACTTGGAGGATCTTGCTGTGATACGTCGATCGATCACTGTCATGCAGGCGAAGTTCACTGATGTGGTTACAAGAGTGGGGGATGTCGAGAAACGGATCGATTACCTACAGTCATCGGAGAGGGAATTACCTGCTAATCCGCTAGGGAGCAAGGTGGATTTGGAGCATGTCTGGGAGAAGTCGGAGGACATGGAGAACCGTAGCCAGTGGAATAACGTCCATATCATTGGAATCCCTGAGGGAGCTGAGGGACAGGATATGGTGAAATTCCTGGATGGGCTCTTTCCGAATCTGCTCGACATATTTCTGAGATCATCCGATAAAGATCTTGTGTTACGTTAAGTGAGGAGTAAAGGAAGGCTTTCTTGGAAGAACCACAGCATTTTCTTGTTCCCAGACATTGTGATTTTGACAAGAGAGAAGCGTGATCAATTCAAGGAATGCAAGAAACTTTTACACCAACGGAAGGTCGCTTTTGCACTGATATTCCCGGCCAAATTGAGAATAGATGCAAAGGATGGCCGTAAAACATTCACATGCCCACAGCAAGCGATGTCCTTCATAAAGTCAATGGAGTGAGCAAGTCATCTTGTTGTACTCACATTGCAGCCGAGTGGACCGGCTCACTGAACATTTGCTTGACTGTTTTAAGACCCTGCACACTTTTTTTTTTTTTTTTTTTTTTTGCTGGTTCCGCCTAGCGGCTGGAGTTTATTTTGTAGAGTGGCACACCTTCGGGACAGTTTTGTGGATGACGCTACACACTCTTTGTGCTTATTTCTCCTCTTGGCTGGGGTTTGTTTTGTGGAGTATTTCTTGCAAAGACATTGGAGTGATTAAGTCATTTGTTTGTACACACTCTTTGTGCTTATTCCGTCTATTGACTGGACACCGGACTTGAGCAATCTGATGGCAAAGTTGTCGCAGGGGTTCTCGTAGGCATACATGGACTGTTTGAGTTTAGAGGCATGGAAGCCAGTTGCTGGGGTTAATGCGCATGTTTTTCTTTTTTCTGTTTGTTTGGTTTTGTGGGATGTTCAGCTTTTGATTGTCACACTAATGCTGGAATGTGGCCTTTATAATCTTGTTTTTGACACACAATCTATTTTTTTCTTATTTGTCAAAATGTCGAATGTTAATATGAGTGGATTGTCTCTCTCCACATGGAATGTGAATGGGTTGGGGCACCCCATAAAAAGAAGGAATGTAATTTCTCTTCTTAAGCATAAGAAATATGATATAGTGTTTCTTCAAGAAACGCATATTTCTCCGCAGGAAGCTGAAAAATTTGGAAAGATATGGGGTGGGAATTTTTTTATAGTGCTGACTCGAGTAAGAACAGGGGAGTCATTACACTGATAAGTAAACATCTACAATGCAAATGTCTCAAATAAAGATAAATTAGGAAGAGTCATTACTGTTTTAGCTGAAATTCAAGGACAACGTCTTATTTTGGCTAATATTTATGCACCTAGCGTTGATGATCAGGGCTTTTTTATAGATCCTGAAGGGCTGTTGCAAGCCGCTGGCACCCCTCATGATATAATATTGGGAGGAGACCATAATCTTTTAATGGACTCAGTCCTTGATCATAGTGAAGCAAAAGTGTGCAAGCCCCCTAGAGCAACACTGACGCTTCACAGGATGTGTAAAAATCTTGGTCTTACAGATATTTGGAGACTTTGAACCCATCTGGTAGGGACTAGACATTTTTCATCATTCCATAAGATTTACTCTAGAATATTTTTTTATTTTTTTATTTATTTGTTATATTTATATACTGTATATATCTAAGTCACTCATTTCATCAGTTGTTGATTGCTCAGTTGGAAACTTTTTAGTTTCAGATCACGCTCTAGTGTGTTTAGAGGTGTTGCCACATATGGAAAAATAAATTGCCGCTATATTGTATCCCTTTTGCAAAATCTTGAATTCCAACAAATGCTAAAGGCTGAAATCAATGTCTATATGGAGACCAACTGGTCCTCAGTATCTTCTGTGGGCATGGCTTGGGAGGCACTTAAGGTGATTCTTACGGGCAGAATCATACAGTATGCCTCATTCACCAAAACATCCAAAGCACAAGAACTTGTGGTATTGGAAGGGAATATTAAAGTGTCGAGGCAGAGCTGAAGTGCCGAATGTCATCTAATGGTCTCAGGGAATTGACCTGATTGAAATACATATATAATACTATTTTGTTGTGGAAGGTGGAGTTCTGGCTATTCAGGGCAAGACAGTCATACTTTGTGTCGGGGGACAAAGCAGGGTAACTTCTGGCTAGATTCTTTGTCTACCATTCTCTCAGTGAAATCTGCTGGTGGTAAAATATTTACCTCGGCCATTGATATTTATTATTGATATAACTATTATAGTTATATCTTGATCTCTATAGTTCCACGTCTTCGTCTACTGATAAGGATATTAGAAACTTCGTGGAACCATTAGAACTTCCTGAGCTGACGACTGAGCAAAAAAAAAATTCTCTTGATTCTGAGATAACATTGGAGGAACTTGGCGAGGTAATTAAGGCCTTGCCTACAGGCAAGGCTCCGGGGCCAGACGGCTTTGCCGCTGAATTTTTTAGATCATATGCTACAGAACTGGCTCCACTTTTGCTAGAAGTTTATATGGAATCATTAAAGAATGGAAAGCTTTTGCCAGCCATGACACAAGCCCGGATCAGTCTGATTCTTAAAAAGGACAAAGATCCAAGCGAGTGTAAGAGTTACCATCCAATTTCCCTAATCCAGATAGATGTTAAAATATTGTCAAACATTTTGGCTACCCGATTAAGTTATGACACCTCTTATACGTATAGATCAGGTGGGGTTTATTCGGGGCTGAAGCTCTTCTGATAACATTAGGCTTTTCATCAATATCATGTGGTCAGTGGCGAATGATCAGATTCCGGTCGCTGCCATCTCACTTCAAAAAGACGTTTGATATGGTAGAATGAGATTATCTTTTTAAGATTTTGGAAATGTACGGGTTCGGGAATACTTTTATTGGATGGATTAAGTTACTTTATAGACACCCGGTAGCGGCGGTACAAACAAATGGATTAATTTCAGATTATTTTACTCTGGATAGGGGCACTCGGCAGTGTTGCCCTCTTTCCCCATTATTGTTCTGTCTTGTCCTGGAACCATTAGCAGCTGCGATAACAGAGGATGATTTTCCAGGGGTGATGGCAGGAGGTGTGGTGCATAATCTTTTGCTTTACACAGACGATATTTTATTAATCGTCTCTGACCCTATTAGATCTATGCCTTGTCTCCACAGAATTATTAATAAGTTCTCAGGATACAGAGTTAATTGGTCTAAATACAAATCTTTGGCTCTGACAGCGTACTGCTCGGTAACGACTTTTCAGCCAGGCACCTTCCAGTGGCCCAAACAGGGCATTAAGTATTTGGATATTTTATTCCCAGCAAATTTGTGTGATTTAGTTAATTTTAAACCTGTAATAAAAACTTTTTTTGAGTGATGTGGGCAGTTGAGCTTCATTACATTTATCTATGACTGGGAAGGTTAATGTCATTAAAATTGTGTTCCAAAATGATGTCCCCCTCTCTTATTTCAAGCAATTTGACAGCATAGTGAAGTCCTTCATTTGGAATGGTAAATGTCCTGGATTACATTTCAATAAGCTTTATGGTGGGCTAGGCCTACCCAAGAATTTGTTTTATTATTATGCATTCGGTCTCAGATATTTGGCTCATTGGTCACTTCCACCTGAGATAACCCCTCCCTGGTTTTGTATTGAACAGGAAGTTCTTGCCCCTATTTCGCCACTGCAAACCCTTTCTATCAATCTAACTGGAGAAGTTAAGGTACACCCCGTTATCTTGCATTTGCACTCGGTATGGACTAAAGTGTCCAGTGTGTTTAATTCGGACATTTATTTAAATGTTGCTTCAAGCATATGGCTGAACCCAAAGTTATGTATTGATAAGTCCCCTTTCTGCTGGACAGAGTGGATTGTGAGGGAGGTTAATATGCTCGGTGACCTATATGAGAGTGGAGTGTTGAGATCCTTTGAAAATATGGTTCAACATTTTGGGATTCCCAGGTCTAAATTTTTTAGATATTTACAGCTGCTTTACCTGCTTTGTACAATTTTTGGGAGTAGCATACACCCCCCTAAAATGGCAGATACTCTGGGAGTGGTGATTACTGCTTTCGGAAAAGGTCAGGAGGCATCAGTGTGTTGCTCCCTGCTAATTCAGTGTCTGGGGGACGGAGCTTTAACTTCTCTCAAGAGATTATGGGAGAAAGATTTAAACTTGGTACTGGAAGAGGGAGTGTGGGCTAGGATTCTAAAAAATGTCAAGTCTACATCTAGAGATGCAAGGGTGCGCCTTAAGCAATTTAAGATTTTACATAGATTCTTTTGGACCCCCTCTAGATTGTATAGGCTTGGTCTTAAAGACACACCCTCCTGCTGGCAATGCCAATCAGAAAATGGGAACACAACCCATGTTTTTTGGTGGTGTGTTAAGATCCAAGAATTTTGGTTGAAGGTTCAGAGTATTATGTGTGACGTATTGGGCACTCAAATTTCATTTTGCCCAAGACTCTGTATTTTAGGCGATGGGACGGTCATTAATATAGGGGATAAGTACATAAAAAAATTGGGTTCTAGCCAGTGTTATGATCGGCAGACAGGTCATCCTTAGGGGATGGAAGTCGGCTGGAGCACCCTCATTTCAAGAGTGGCACAAAGAGATGGGCAGGGTAGCGGGATTTGAGATGTCATGTAGAAGGCTAGGCAGCCTGGACTTCTTTAATAAAAAATGGGGCAGTTATTTGGGGGGGGGATTTGTAATTTTGAATGTATGCGTGCAACCTTTTTATTTTGGAGGTGTGCTTTGTGTTTTGTGTGTGTGTGTTTTTAAATGTTTTCTGCTGATTTGAGTGTCATTGTCAATTTAGGGTTTGACCACTGGAGTGCTTGTTTGTGTCATATAATGTGATTCCAGCTTTTCTGTTATGTCAGTTTGGCTTGTTGTATGGAATCAATAAAAATTGTTAATAACAAAAGGAGAAAAGACGAAAGACTACAAGGGGGAGAGGAAATAAGAAGTGACGAGGAGAGGAGGAGAGAAAATAGAGGGGAGGAGAGTAGAGAGAAGACATAGAGAGGGGAAACAAGAAGACATGAGAAGAAGAGAAACAAGGAGAAACAGAGGAGAGGAGAAACAAGGAGATGAGGGGAGGGGAAACAAGAAGTGATGAGGAGAGAAAATAGGGGAGAGTAAAGGAAACGGCAGAAGAGAGAAGACACAGAGAGAAGAAACATGCAGAGGAGAAAGAAGAAGTGACAAGGAGAGGAGAGAAAATAGGGGAGGAGAGGAGATGGCAGAAGAGAGGAGAAACAAGAAGACACGAGTAGAAAAAGCAGAGGAGAGGACAGGCCTTTTAAACCAGCCAATACCCAGACATCTTTGTCAAAGGACAGAAAATGTTTCACCCAATATCAAAATAGATTTATGCACTCTCTCACACATGTCCTTCCGAAAATGTGGTAAATCTGGATGATCTAGCTCATAAATGCAGACTAATCTTGATCTCCTTTCACTCTGGCACACATTTGACTCGACAATCAAGCACAGACACACTAATGTAGCCCTTCCACTTAGCCTTTCAGTAATGGACATCAGTGCAAATGTGCTTTAAGTGAAGGGAGAAGCAGCTGTTACTCATGTGTTGTCTCGATGGAGAAAGAGAAGTACCTCCAGAGTGTGAGTGAAAGAAGCAGAAACATACTGGTGTGTGTGTGGGTGTGTGTGTCCACCTGAGGTTGTGCATGATATGACAGATTGCTAATGCAGCATTATTTCAAACCCCATGGAGCAACACAGACAGACTGGGCAAGTCATTGTGCCAGGGCACAGAGGTGAGCGGCCAGGGGTTCAGGACAGGATGGGGATGCTGATGTTTTAGCTGCTTTCAATGGAGTAAATGCAGTATCACTACAGTACTTCAATTGTTTATACAATGTCCAGGCTTTATTACATACTTTTTAGTTGATTGGATTCGCACATTCAGATTTTTATACTGCTTCTATAAAAAGGGTGTGAGCGTAGGAATTCTTATGCTGTTGGCATCCAAACTGTCACCAAGCAACCCTCATAACTGCTGTGGTTTAGTGAAAAATAGAAATAATCAGTTTTCAATTTTCAACCTGATGTCTATGTTCAGACTATATGCTGGTACTTAACATAGACAATAATTTTATTCAGTCTACAGTGTGTATAAAAGAATGGGTGTTATAATAATTAATCTACCTAGAAAAGAAACTCACCTCAAAACTACAATTTATGTTGGTTTATCCACCGATAACCGTAGTCCCACCTAAAAGTTACCATTTGCACTGGTCACGCAAATTCATCCACCTAGAAAAGTTGTCCCACTCGAAAAGACAATTTACAACGGTTCATTAAGTCAAGTCATTTTTATTTGTATAGAGCCTTTCACAACACACATCGTTTCAAAGCAGCTTTCCAGAAGATCAGGCATTAACAGAAGATAAAACTGTAATAATCTACATTAGAACAGTAGTCCCATAAAGGACCATTAACACTGGTCATGCAAGTTCATCCACATAGATGTAGTCACATTATAAAAGGGTCAATTATGCTGGATAGTCCCAACTCCCAAAGGATGAATTATGTTGGTTATGCCAATTCATCCACCTTGAAAAGTAGTGCCACTACAAAAGAACCATTTACACTCGTTTTATCAAGTGTAGAGAGTCGTCCCACCACCAAAAGGAAGACTGATGTCAGTTATCCCAGTTAATCTGCCATCAGTTACATTGGTTCATCCAACAAGTAAAGTAGTCTCACCTTTAATAATACCTTTTTTATCCGAAGAACTCATGTAAGTGCTTTCACAAAAATGTGAGCTTGACATTTCTGAATGCTTGCCTGCTGGACTTCTATTATAAGTGCATTACTGTACTGTACTGAGTCAAAATTATTGTCTGTGGTAACTGACAGCCTACATGCAGAACATAGGTATTAGGTTGAAAATAACCAAGAATATTCCATTAAGTTGGTTTAGTGTGAAATAGAATCACGTTAAGGGCTGCTCACCCTTGGGGCCTGTCTGCAGTGCTACAGCTGGATGCCACCTCACCTTTACAGGTAGAAGCAGGTATAAAATCTTGGATCAAATTACTAATTAAATTATCAGGGGCCAGCTGTGGAATTGCATTGGCAGACACACACTCACAACTGCACCAAACCCACAAACACTCAACACACACACTTGTGGCTCAGTGCGTGCTGGACTAATTTATCACTTTCATATGGAAGCGGTGTGGGGGAGCAAACCCAGGGAGGCTCAAACGATCTCCAAAAGATGGATTCCTCCCAGGGGAGTAATGAAGCGCAGAATGACTGATGCTCCCTCCCAAGGGTGCAGAGCTAGCAGTGCCGCCCAGGGACACTTAAACGATTACTGCACCACCTCCATCTGGCCCAGGGCTACTTAATCGAGTGAGGAGTAACTTATGTTCCTCAGTGGGGAATTAGCCCAGGAGAGGTTAAACACTTGGAGTTTTTGTGTCTCAAGGACTTCACATATGGGACAAATAAGCCAATCAGGCAAAGACTCGAATACACAATAATACTCTCTCTTTCTTGGAGTCGTGTGGACTAGTGGTTAAAGATCATAGTTACCCTCAGTATCATTTCTGAACCGTCATGAAAAACAAAATTACTAGTGTCTTCATGCAAGAAACCTTGACTAATGTTTTAAGTGGACAAAAATTATAAGAGAAAAAACAAATGCTACAAAAGTGTTGAATATCAACCCTTTAAAACACAAGAGGTGGGTACTCGGTAATCTTGCAAAGACAGAGACCCTCTCCTCACACACACACAAACCCACACACACTTCACAGCCACATGCTGCTCTCTTTATTTAAAAAAAACACACAAAGATGAATTCACCATTGTTTGAGAAGCTCTCAGCGATTGTGACTAAGAGAAGTATGTGTGTGTGCAAATCCTGTAAGGATTTCAGTTAAACACTGAATATCAGAACAGCTGTTGCTTTCTATAATCTCACTCTCTCTCACACACACACACACACACACACACGAACACACACACATATACAAACACACAGACAGTCACTCTATGGCTGATGACAGCTCATGCTGTTTTAAGCTGACATCAGTCTTACTCATAAACAGTATTAATCTTCTTTAATGTCTGTGAAACATTACATGAAAATACATCAAACATTATTGAATCTATTTATTTTGAATGTTCTATCTGCCCTCATACAATTTGTACAGGTTTCCTGTTTGTGTTTTATAATAAACAACTAAAAACAACATCAACTATTACAATAAACTCTTGTGCACTATTCTGAAACATTGCATCAATGTTCATCAAACATTTTTTTATTAATTTCTTTCAAACATCTATCCTGGTCTGATTTGCTTTTTGAGTTTTCTAGATTGCCTTTCTAAAAAAAACAACAGAACACAGTATCACCTATCACTGCAAACTCTTGTGTACTATTTTGAAACATCACAAAAATTCATTAACCATTATTAAATAATTTTTTAAACGCTTATCCAACTCTGTTCTTTTAGGTTGTTTTTGGTAAAAACAACAGAATACTTAACTCATACGCTGTTCTTAACTACAACAATACAACCAAACCACAACATCTGAAACCATGTAAAGCAAGCAATTATGCAGGATTTTTGGGGGAAAAATAAAATAAAAGAAATAATCAACAAACATAAACAAATTAAAATGCTTTAAAATCCTAAGGAGATGTCCAAGGGTTTTTATTAGTTACCTGGTTGCCTTTCGGCATGAACAACAGAACACCACAAATTACATCAAACTTGTGCTTTTCTAAATGCACTAAAATAAGACATTGTAAAAATTCAAAACAGCTAAAACAAATCAAAATGGATTAAAATAATAATAATAATAATATTCACTAGCATCATGAAGAATTTCACAGGGATAAACAAAAAATCCTGAGAAGTATCCAAAGAAACATGTGAATGAACCATCAACTGAAACTTCAACCAGAACTTAAGAAAAACACACAATAAACCAAACTACACTACAGTCAAACTACCGTAAACTAACATAGAAGAGACGCAAGCACATCAGTGAGCAGGCACATGCGGGACTGACCTTGCACAGTTTCTGGTATCGTGGTGAGGATATTGCCATTCTCTGGAGCCGGTGCAAGAAGACCACCACTTTCTGCAGAGACGTCCGAACTACAGCCATCATCTTAACTCTGCCTGCACACGACTGCCAGTGTCTGAGAGCACACATCGTCTCCGCCACACACACGCGCGCACTCACGCATACTCACATATCCTCCACCACCAGCAGAGCGAACTGTGACGAGACCTGCCAAACATGTCCCACACACACAAGCTCACACGCACGCTGAAGCACGTCAGGAGCACGACGGCAATGAGCGCTGTCCTCTCCAGTGGTAAACAAGAGTCACAGAGAGAGAATTAATGCAAAATAGTGGAGAACGCCAATGAACGAGGGAAGGAAGGAAAGACTGTTTGGGGGGGGGGGGGGTCCCAGTGTACATTTCTCTCTCTTTCACCACCTAAAGCAATGCAAAAGAAAGAGAGAGAAAGAGAGAGTATAAATCCATAAAGGGAATGAGAGAGCGTGACACACTTACTGAAAGAGAGCGTGTCTCCTGAGATAAAGAGAGAGAAATAGAGCAGTGAAACACATGACTCAAATGAGGAAGAAATGAAGATAGCCTTAATGAAACTGAGTGGAAATAATTTACTCTCTCTTTCTCTCTCTGTCTGTCAGAAAGACCTATTATCATCTCTTATTATGCCTCGGATGACCTGTCAATACAAACATTCACAATGAAAGTCAATATGAAATCAAAAAACTCTTAACATAAAACTAAGAAAGAGACCAGGGAAAACAAGATTTATCTCGAACTCAAATGGTCAAACTATCTATTGCCGAAAAAATTAAATGGTATCGAAGGGGAAAGACTATAATTTTATGTTAACACTCTGTTTTGGAGAAAAATCCAAACAATCGCTTTGTTCGGGTCAAAAATAACCGGGTGCAATAAGAAACTCCCTTTGGATTTTAAACATGAACATTGACATAGGCTTGTTTTTTTTAAGAAGCATTTCATCTGGAAAGAGCGACACCTATAGATATAAAGTAAACCCTTCCTTTTGAGTGAAAAATCTTATAATTTGGAATACTTACACATCAAGTCTGTTTGAAACAAATGCGGAATTTTGAGTTCTTTTCTAAAATATATATTTTTTTATTTCTGAACATAAATGTCCATCCAGCAGATGAAATATGAGCGATATTCCCATAGACTTATATTGAAAATGTTCCTATCTAGGATCACGATGTCATAGAGACTTGAAAATGGTCTATTTTCACAAGGACCAGTAGGGAACCATCTAAAAACTATTTAGTAATGCCCTATTCACCACCTAACAACACCATAGGAGAAAACACTTAACATAAAACGTTTCATGTTCCGTTTATATTCTGGGATCATCAGATTGCCTGTAGATAGTATTCATTGTTAATATGGTGCAAACTGAATTTGATCATCCAATGTCACTGTCGTAACACATTAATTCCTAGTAAGTGTGAATTCATTCTCAAAACAATAAACATTACGCTAGTATTGCTCACTGAAAGCTGGTTGTAAATTGCATTTTATTTCAAAGGGATTTTTGTGTATATTTTCTAGCAATCATAGCGGTAGTAATTCAATAAATTACGACTGAGAAGAGCGTTAAAATGGGAATACACTGATGAGCCAAAACATTATGATCACCTGCCTAATATGCTGTTGGTCCTCCGTGTGCCACCAAAACCGAGCCGACCCGCAAGGCATGAACTCTACAAGACCCCTGAAGGTGTCCTGTGGTATCTGGCACCAAGACATTAACAGAAGATCCTTCAAGTCCTGTAAGTTGTGAGATGGAGCTGCCATGGATCAGATTTGCTGGTCCAGCACATCCCACAGATCCTCAATCGGATTGAGATCTGGGGAATCTGGAGGCCAGGGCAACACCTTGAACTCTTTATCATGTTCCTCAAACCATTCCCGAACAATGTGTGCAGTGTGGCAGTGCACATTATCCTGCTGAATGAGGTCACTGCCATCAGGGATTACCATTGCCATGAAGGGGTGTACCTGGTCTGCAATGATGTTTAGGTAGGTGGCACGTGTCAAATTGACGTCCACATGAATGGCTGGACCCAGGGTTTCCCAGCAGAACATTGCCCAGAGCATCACACTCCCTCCACCGGCTTGTCGTCTTCCCACAGTGCATCCTGGTGCTATCACATCCCCAGGTAAACGGCACACACATACACGGCCGTCCACGTGATGTAAAAGAAAACGGTACTCATCTAACCAAGTGACCTCCTTCCACTGCTCTAAGGTCCAGCTCTGATGCTCGTGTGCCCATTGTAGGTGCTTTCGACGGTGGACAGGGGTCATCATGAGCACTCAGACTGGTCTGGAGTGGCCCCATATGCAGCAAGGTGTGACGCACTGTGTTGTGACATATTCCTCCCGTAACCATCATTAACATTTTTTGTAACTTGTGCCACAGTAGACCTTCTGTCGGTTCGGGCCAGACAGGATAGCCTTCGATGCCCTCACGCATCGATAAGCCTTGGGCACCCAACACCCTGTTGCTGGTTTGTGGTTTGTCCCTCCTCGGACCACTGTTGGTAGGTACTCACCACTGCTGTCCGGGAGCACCCCACAAGCCTTGCTGTTTCAAAGATGCTCTGACCCAGTTGTCTGGCCATAACATTTTGACCCTTGTCAAAGTCACTCAGGTCTTAACTCCTGCCCATTTCTCCTGCATTCAACACACTGACCACAACAACTGATTGTTCGCTTACCATTTAATCTACCCAGACCTCGACATGTGGCCTTTTTAGGAGATGATCAACATTATTTGCTTCACCTGTGAGTGGTCAATGTTTTGGCTCATCAGTGTATATCCAGATGCACTGTGTAGAGTCAAGTGAATTTAAAGAGCCGATTCAGGTGTCTGGATCACAGTGGAGCGATGCTGTACATCCCCAGAATTTGCATTCAACATTAATTCTGCAGGCGTGTTTTTGCTTCAGTGAAATGTGTGCTGAAAAAAGTTATTAGTGCAATCAGCTCTGTCACAGTCTTCTGCAAGATTACATGAAATGTCTACTTTCATCTTTACTAAAAAAAATAAAACAAATACACACTCACACTCTCTTTCGAATGCGCTGAGCAGTTTAACATCAAAGTGACAAATTGTTTTGGCAAAGAAATAATAGTTGAGAGGTTTTTATTGAGAAAGTGAAAAGCATTTTGTGAAGTGATTGTGACATCATGAAGACATCAATAACATGTCTCTCTCCTGGTATTGTAATTGACCTCAAACAAACACAGACATCAGGCGAGATAAAAGACAATTTCATGACATGCCATTTGCCGCTTATTGACTGTGACAATCACAGACATGTTTGTGTGTAAATAATTAAATAAACCTGAACACGTCCTTGAAAAATAGGAGCGCTGAAAAAGAGTATTATGAAAATAAATGAATAAATGCACTAAGTGAAAGATTTTTGAAAAACAAAATGACACAAAATGAGCATGACAACACATCTTATAAAGTGATTTTGCTAGGTTCGATTTTGGCTGTGATAACGATGGCAATGCCTTCAAAATTGGCTCGTCCAATCAGAATCTAGAGTTGGAACTATCCATTTTATAATGGCCATCTGTTTTATAAAAACAGATGCTGACGCAAATTTACTTTAGTGTGCATAAGCATTGTGAGTGTGTAGAGTCCTGATGTCCAGGTGAATCTTACAGTAGACAGATAAGCTGAAATATTCCAAGCACAGTCATGATTAGAGATGACAGTAGATAAAGAGCTCAAACTGTGAGGTATGAATCCCACAGGACAAACACAGACTCAGCCAAGAAACAAAGATGTGATGAAGAGAGACTCATTCCCAACTGAAGAGATCTACACCTTGACTGCACGTATGCTGTGGTGTGGCTGACGGAGGAACTAATGAGCAATGACGGGGAGATAATTGAATAACGCTCACACACACTTCAGTGCTTTTTTGTCCCAGATTAGTCTCAACCCCAGATGTCAAGCCCACAGTCCGTTCACTGACTGACTGCTGCCTTGTGCACACAAAACTGACAAGAGCTGGCTAAAAAAGAAATCACAAACTCCAATCTGATTGGCTGGCTTTATGCCTCTTCCATGCATTAGGTTGCACAGGTTTTAAATCTGTCTGCCTAGAAATAAATTTGTGTTTACAGTGCTTTCAGCTTATGCATTGAGCACTTCTAAATAAGAATTTGTCACTGGCTTTGCCAGAGTTTGCCAGATTAGTGGCATCTTTTAAAGATACTCAAGAGTTTTGTTTGAGGCACTGAGTAGTAAATAAACAAGATATCCACTCATCATTTTCTTCCCAAGGCTAACTGATTTTTTCTGATGGCTTATGAAGCTTTAAAGACAGACCTACCATGAGCTCCGAGGTCAATTGATGGTTTAAGCTTCTGCTGAAGTCATCAGTCCACGTTATTTCAACTTCATTTTGAAAAACATCTTTGGTCACACTTTATATTAGGTGTCTTTAACTACTATGTACTAACATTAAAATACATACAATACAATGTATTTATTGTGTAACTACAATGTGTTCTGCAAAATTCGACAAAAAAAAAAAAAAAAATAAGAAATCACATATGCAATGCAACAACACATATGTACATAATATGTACAAAGTATTAAATACTTAAGTACATAGTAGTTAAATACACCTGATATAAAGTGAATCCAATTTTTTTTAATAGCAGAATTCCTGGTGAACAAGTACACTCCCATGATCCTTAAGAGAAAAGATCCACCAAGCAAAGAATTGCAGCTAACAAAGTGCACTAGAAGCGCTCTGCAGTGACCGCCCACTAGCATGACATACTGTAAATGATGCAATCGAGTCTGTCTCTCAACACTCTTCAACTACTTATATATTTGAAAATATCTGAATTTTTAGCAAAGACAATAAATATATTGCTTCTTATATACATTTAACCAAGTGCGACGTCCACATGTGTGGACAGTGTATTTTGGCTTCGATGCAAAAGTTTATTTCATTTAAACCGACTGATCTCAGTTCAGGAGACTCTATGCTGGAAGTAAAAGGTTAAACTTTGACATCTGTTAAGAAACCTAATTAAGTTTTACATTAAAACCTGTTTGAGTCAAAAGATTAGAGTCTCTAGTTTTATTCAACATGCCATTTTTAAAATTTGAGCAATTTATTGCAACATGGCACGCTGTTAAACACAATGACCACATTTGTGGACTATGCTCAGTTTCAGTTAAAATATCCTATATTCACTATGCATTATCACACTGAGAATTAATGGATGCATCCAAAAAAAATAAATAAAAAAAAAATAGGAAAATGTTGCTTTCAAAAGCTTTATATGGAGTTAGGATAAAAATAATGTGCATTTCAAACTGTTCTGAGACCAGTACAGACAGACAGACAGCACACTGGGGGTTAAGTCATTCACCAAATAGGGAGCATGTGAGCATCCTGTAGCTCTCTATCCAGATAAGTGCATTCAATCTACACTTCCTATCAAAAGTTCAGTTTCAGGCTGTAGATGATGTTTGGACCACTCAACATGTTTGGCAGACATGGGACAATGATAATCAGTACATAGATTCAGAATTTATAATGTTTAATTTAATTTTAATATGGTTGGCAGTGATTGGATGATGCTGGCCATTAATTTAAATCAGAATTATTTATGCTAATTTCTGATGTAATGTCTGTAACATCTCAAAAACATGAATAACCAACACTCCTGAAAACATAATAAACAATTTGATGTAAAAAAATCTGACCTTCCATAGCTTGGTATTATTTAAAATTTCACAACTTTGTCCTGCTGTCCACATATATGAACATACGTTTTTAGGAAAACTATTTGGTCTAATATATATATATATATATATATATACACACACGGTACTGTGCAAAAGTCTTAGGCACACAAGACGCTTCACGAAAGCATTTGTCATAAGATGGTTATTTATATCTTCAGCTTTAGTGTTTCAATAGGAAATATAAATGTTAGACTCCCAAACTTTACTTTTGCAAATAGACAAGATTAGAATAGAAGAACAGGGAGCCCTGCAACAGATGTCATGGCCCCCACAAAGCTCCCCACTGAACATCGTGTCAGTCTGGGATTACATAAAGAGACAGAATCAATGGAGACAGTCTAAATAGATAGAATAGAAGAACTGTGGCGAATTCTCCAAGAAGCTTGGTACATCCTATCTGCCAACAACCAAGAAAAACTGTGTCCAGATGTACCTAGGAGAATTGGTGCTGTTTTAAAGGCAAAGGTGTTCACACCGAATATTGATTTAGCTTTTTTATGTTAACTGGACTTTGTATGACATTAATTGATAAATGAAAATTATTTATGTCATTATTTTTTAGGACATCCTCATTATGCAACATTTTTCACAAGTGCCTAAAACTTTTGCACAGTACTGTATATATATACACTACTGATCAAAAGTTTTGAAACACTTGCCTGAAATGTTTCTCATGAAATGTTTCTTAAAAATCTTTTGATCTGAAGTTGTATGCTTAAATGTTTGAAATTAGTTTTGTAGACAAAAATATAATTGTGCCACCATATTAATTTATTTCATTATAAAACTAAAATTTAATAAAAACAAAAAGTTTTTGAAATTGATGACTTGGACCAAATAATAAAGAAAAGCAGCCAATAAGTGCCCAACATAGATGGGAACTCCTTCAATACTGTTTAAAAAGCATCCCAGGGTGATACCTCAAGAAGTTGGTTGAGAAAATGTCAAGAGTACATTTCTGCAAATTCTAGGCAAAGGGTGAGTATTTTGAAGATGCTAAAATATAACACAGTTTTGATTTATTCTATATTTTGTTTAGTCACAACATAATTCCCATAGTTCCATTTATGTTATTCCATAGTTTTGAAGACTTTACTATTATTCTAAAATGTGAAAAAACAAACAAACAAAAAAAAAACAATTATTGTTGGTCCTTTTACATGTCAATCAGACAATTACTTCCAATCTAAGTGGGCAGTACTTGGACAGAAGTTGCATAGTGGACCAGACTTTACACCGACAGTCAAAAGTCTTGCAATATTAGTCCCAAATGGACTTCTCAACATCCACACATCTAAAAACTCACCGATAAACCCTTATAAGTGTGCACATGTCAAAACACAAGCACAAACAGAGCGTAAACTCAGCTCTTACCCCCAGCTGGCCTTTCAGTTCCTTGATGTGGGTGGAGTCCTGGGCGAGCCCCTCCCTCTGGGCGGCATCAGATAGCACATTGAGGGTTGTCTCTGCCTCTTGCAGCCACTTCAGGAACGACTCGAGTTCTCGGAGGGACGCCTGCAGAGTCTTTAGGTCTGAATCCAAAGCTGTCTGGCGGTCCGACGCCCTAATAACCATGAACCAGTAAAAACAGAGCGTTAAATTAAAGCTGTACTGTGTCAGTTCAGTTATTTATCCATTTATCCAAACAACTGCAACCAGTAATTCACATGTAAATATTTATGTCAGGAAACACCTTTACAGCGGTGTGTGTGACAGCTGGAGGTACTAAACATTGTTTTCATGATTGCGTGTGTCAGAAGAAATGGACGTTTATCTTTGACGATGACATGTACAAAGTTGCTGCAGATAGCATACTGTTTTGGAGTGTGTGTGTGTGAACGATTAATGGAAATACGCATTTTCTCTTTTGGCCGAGTGCTAGACTTCATGATTAGTGAAATAAACATGAGCATACAATGGGGTCCAAAAGTTTTAGATTCAGAGATTCAAAATAGAATTTAAACCTAGCGAAAAAAACAAAAAACCAAAAAAAAAAAAAACATTGTCATAAAATGAGGAGAAATATTTAAGGTTTTGCACTTTCTACGCACCTGTTATTGATGCTGTTCCACAAAGTGTTGAGTTTGTCCATGACCTCTTTGACCTTGCGTGTGTCATCGGCTGCATATTCCTGCAGCAGCTGATTGGACAGTTCGTTAAAGGAGGTCACACTCTCCTGTCCTCGACTGAGGTCCTGCAGGAAGACCTGCCAAACAAAGAAAGCAATAAATAACCTACAATCTTTAACAGCACAACTAATGCTCAACTATGACAATGCACATGGAGTCACTATAGAAATCAAGGTTTAAATGTGTCTGTTGTTGCAGAATGTAACCTAAACCCTAAAGAAGTTTTTTGAAGGAGACAGGAATTCTGAATTGACTTGAGGAACATCATCAACAACAACAAGGCTAAAATCTTCCCTTAGTCTAACAATATGTAATCTGATCCTAGGGCAAAAACTAAATTATGTGATCATTCATAACATATGTGCTTATGTATAAAACACCAGATCAATATATGTACAAACTGTAAGCCAGTGAAATTATGACTCTAGCATCACCTACAGGTAAGTTTTAGCAGTGTACATCACCCAGTTAAACCCTTGGACTTGGAAAGTGGTCATTTAACAGACACTCTTATCTAAATGCTGATTCACAAAAATGAAAAGAAAAAAAAAAAATACAAAAATTATATATATATAAGTATCAGTTACTCTAATAATCTGTACTATATAAATAGAATTCAGCCATAAATTCGGTATCTGTGTCAGAATCAAAACTGGGCTAGAGCTTGGACTTCCTGAACATACCTAAAAAGAGACCCCTTCAAATTAGAACTTGTTTCTTGTATCTTATAGCAACAAAGGTCAAACTCAGGCCACTTCCTCACGAAAAAGTTTTCATTTGAAAACTTGAATTTGAATGCCCTTTTCCTACACTGAAAATGGAGACGTTTGAAAACGATGATGTTAGGAAACTGAAAACTGAGTTTTCAAACTTAAAGGGATATGTGTGGATGTGACTTGAGATTTAATATAGGTTGAAGGTCTCACCTTGTTGTCATTGATCTGTTTAGTCAGCGGCTCTTGGCTCAGCTGCAGCAGGTTATGAAACAGCATCTCGTTTTGATCAATCAGAGCCTTCACCTTACGTCTCAGCTCCTCCCACTGATCGCTGTGGCTAATCATGCGATCCAGCTGCTGAAGTCGAGCCTCCACACCATGCTGTGTGCTGTCCCACTGGCTACGCACTTTCTCCTCTGCATACATAACAGGAAACAAGGAATGATTGTCACTATCTCTCTCAGAACAGATGTTGATTAATACAGTTCTTGTGTTCCATGAGCTGCTGTTTACAATGCAAGAGTGCATTCTCAGTGTTGCCTCAGCTGTCTTCTTAGGTCAGTTTGGTCTCTTTCAGATCAACTACTGTCATAGTGGAGCAACAGTTTGAAGATAATCTTGCTGTGGAAGTTTAAGTTAGTTAAATTGTTTACATGTTTATTGCTACCTGAATAAGAGCACATTAATAGTAAAGGTAACTATAACTCCTTGGGTTTTGAAATGTGTTACCACCAAAGTAACCCAAGACTGCACTAAGTACTTATGTGTATTTGCATTAAGTATTCTTTTTTTTTTTTTTTTCACAAAAACTAAGATTAAAGCTAAGATTACGATTAATAATAACAGTATGACTAAGAATAAGATTATGACTAAAACAAAAGTTAATATTAAGACAATGTAAGAATGCAGCTGCAAGTGGCAGTTATCGGGGTCTAAGCAGTTTGGAAATGTGGAGAAAATTGCCAAAATTGCAAAATTTGAAAGAACAGGTCAGTCAGGGGGAAAAGTAATTTCATAACTCAGTACTCTAGTTACTTTGTAGGTATACCGTCTTTCATTTTGAGTTTTCAGAAAGACCTTTTTGTTTTGAAAATATAAGCCAATTATTTATTTGGCAGTGTCCCAATTCATTTTCCAATCTACACTGGCAGCCAAAAGTTTGGAATAATGTACAGATTTTGCAGTTTTGGAAAGAAATTGGTACTTTAATTCACCAAAGTGGCATTCAACTGATCACAAAGTATAGTCAGGACATTACTGATGTAAAAAACAGCACCATCACTATTTGAAAAATAATTTTTGATCAAATCTAGACAGGCCCCATTTCCAGCAGCCATCACTCCAACACCTTATCCTTGAGTAATCATGCTAAATTGCTAATTTGGTACTAGAAAATCACTTGTCATCATATCAAAAACAGTTGAAAGTTGTTCGTTAAATGAAGCTTAACATTGTCTTTGTGTTTGTTTTTGAGTTGCCACAGTATGCAATAGACTGGCATGTCTTAAGATCAATATTAGGTCAAAAATGGCAAAAAAGAAACAGCTTTCTTTAGAAACTCATCAGTCAATCATTGTTTTGAGGAATGAAGGCTATACAATGCTTGATATTGCCAAAAACGAAAGGTTTCATACAAAGGTGTACACTATAGTCTTCAAAGACAAAGGACAACTGTTCTAACAAGGACAGAAAGAGATGTGGAAGGCCAGATGTACAACTAAACAAGAGGATAAGTACATCAGAGTCTCTAGTTTGAGAAATAGACACCTCACATGTCCTCAGCTGACAGCTTCATTGAATTCTACCCGCTCAACACCAGTTTCATGTACAACAGTAAAGAGAAGACTCAGGGGTGCAGGCCTTATGGGAAGAATTGCAAAGAAAAAGCCACTTTTGAAACAGAAAAACAAAAAGAAAAGGTTAGAGTGGGCAAAGAAACACAGACATTGGACAACAGATAATTGGAAAAGAGTGTTATGGATCTTAACCCCATTGAGCTTTTGTGGGATCAGCAAGACTGTAAGATGGCGTGAGAAGTGCCCAACAAGACACATCTATGGCAAGTGCTACAGGAAGTGTGGGGTGAAATGTCACCTGAGTATCTGGACAAACTGACAGCTAGAATGCCAACAATCTGCAAAACTGTCATTGCTGCACGTGTAGAAGTTTTTGATGAGAACTCTTTGAAGTAGTTTAAGAAGTTATGAACATTTTTTTTTCAAATTGTAGAAGTAATTTTTCACGTTATTAATGTCCAGACTAAACATTGTGATCCAGTTTTTCAGTGTATATCTACTGAACAATTTGACAAATCAACATTCTTTTGATACATTTTTGTCAAGAGGGTGTCTAGATAACACTTGCAAAATGTTGCACAAAACAGACCAGCAGTTAGCAGCAGTTTGAAAAAGTAGGTTTTTCGAAAAATTCAAAATTGCAGAAAAATTGTATCTAGACGGTAATGAAATCGGAGATACATTTACGTTTTTATTTTGCTTGACTCATTTAGCAAAAATGAAAAAAGTACGTATTATAGCACCACCTCGGGTCAGAAATGGGAAAGTGTGTCTACACCTGAATAGTGGTGGGATTTGGGACCAAAGACCTAATTTACAGTGGTGCCATATTTGATTTTTGATGTGAATAAAAACAAGGCTGTGAGGGATATAGACTTATAGTTACTTCAATGGCATCCACTGTATTAAGCTATATAAAGCTCGTATATCACTTCTTATTTTTCACAACTCATTTTTTCTGTAGGTTTTTGTCTTTTAAAGCTGTTTGCTGTGTTTTGTCAGTAGAAAGATCCAAAAAATTTAAATAACCGTACAACCCACTGAAGAGACTGCAAGTTGTCATTCCCATAAAGAAATTAAGATGGCGCTACAGTGAAAAAGTCCACCCTGCTAAACTTGATGAAGAAGATGATAAAGAAGAACAAGAACAAGCAAGAACAACAAGAGCAAGAAGAAGAAAAAGAAGAGAAGAGCAAGAAGAGGAAGAAGAAGAAGAGGAGAATAGTAAGAAGAAAGAAAGAAAGAGAAGAAAAAGAATGGCCCCAACTAACGTTTTCTGGAGGTTTTTGTCAACTGAATTTTTTTTTCAAGCTGTTTGCTGTGTTTTGTAAGTGGATCAATCCAAAAAATTTTAAACAACCATACAACTCATTGAACGGTTTACTAATCTAATGTGAATTCTACTCACACAATGAGGCATAAAGTAATTGATAACACATTTTAATGTCACATTAGTTAAGGTTTTACTGAGTGTTCTCATATTTCAATGTACTTCTAAATGCCTCCCACTGCGGTGTGGAGGGTGTCTGAATGTTCGCAAACAATATACTTTTGCTCGGTTGTTTCTAACTTCTTTTTACCCCTGAATGAAGGATAACTTTTCCGGAAGAACATCAGGGCCTGAAGAGGTAGAAAAAGAAGGAGAGGGAGGAGGAGAAGCAGCAGCAGAAGAACAACCTTCATTGCTTAAAACCCTAATTAAGATGAAGTTAAAATTGAATATGATTAACATGCTCACGTTTCTCTGAGATGGAGGTGCGCACATCTAAGTTGGAGGTTTTGTTCTTGATGTTCTGAGCCAGTGTGTTGATGTCCTCCAGTTGAGGATGTCTCTGCTCTAGATCACATTTAGTCACCTACACACAAAATTATAGCGATAGAATGAGCGGCAGAATAGCAATTAGCATGAAACAGAGTGATAAAAATGAGCAGAAGTTGTCTCAAATTGCTAGGTAAGATAATCTAAATAATAATTATCCTATTCAAAAAAGTCCTGAGATTTGAATGCAGTTCAATACAGGATTTGGCTTTCTGAACCATCAAGTGCCCCTGGAGGAAGAACAACTTCCCTCCGTGTTGTCATCCAATCACACAAACACATACATATCAAGCCAACTTTAACTAAAACATCTTCAAACTAAAGACAAATACACTCCCAGGTTGAAGCACATTCTCTCCTTTACTCTCACACACTCTCTTGTTCTGACCTGAAGGCGGCCGATGGTGGTGTGGATCTCATCTTTGTCTCCCACAGTGACGATATTGGACTTGAGCATCTGGTGAATAAGCAGGAGCCAGTCGGCCAGCTCTGTGGCTGTCTGGTTGAGATCGGTCGGGCCCACCAGCTCTGGACTGTGATGTCGCTCTTCGCTCATCAGGCTGACCATGTTAACTGCAGACGGCACGCTCACTATGACACACAAAGCCATTAACTGAGGGGTGAATTTACAACAGCTGAGTCACTTTCATATGCAATATTTCAGTATATATGCTCATATATCAAATTATGGAAAATAGTGTTATAAATATATAATAATTCTTAGTGAATTCTCCTTTAAGTGAACAAAGTGTGTCTTTTTCACCTGTCTACACTAAACTCACCTGTAAATTGCTGCTGAGCGACTTGTTGTGTCCATGGTGACAGAGACTGTTGTGGTGTCTCCTTCAATCTGATGTCCAGAGCCTTCCAATCAACTGCAAGCTGTTCAATTTTACTCTATAAACAAACACAAACACACAATTCAATTATATTCTGATGTACCCTCTCTATCCTTATGTAAAGTACAAAAAAAGTGACTTTACAAAACCACTCAAAAGTGTTGAGTGCAGAGTCATGTGTTCTTCAGTAATATGTAAAGTTGTTGACTGAAACCTTTTCCTGTGGTAACAGCAGCTGTTTCTTCTGGAGCTCGATGGAATAGGACAACAGCTCCTCCAACTCTCGCTTCTGCTCTTGCATGGACATCTCCAGAACCTACACACACACACACACACACACACACACACACACACACACAGGTAAGACAGATCTCACTGGAGACAATTGCTGCGTCTGAATATCCATACTTCCCTACTATATAGTAAACCAAAAATAGTATGCCAGTGGAGTAGTATGTCCGAATCCCCAGTATTCATAAAGCAGTAAGCGAGAAGTACCCAGATGACCTACAATTTCCAGTGAGATTCTGAAGTGCGAATTGACTAGAAACTTTACAAGTTAAGATCTTTGTCCCCACGTGCACTTGCAAACTGTAGTCTGGCTTTTTTATGGCGGTTTTGGAGCAGTGGCTTCTTCCTTGCTGAGCATCCTTTCAGGTTATGTCAATACAGGACTCGTTTTACTGTGGATATAGATACTTGTTCTGGGATTGATTTGCACTTTTCGGACCAACCTACATTAATCTCTAGGAGACAGAATGCGTCTCCTTCCTGAGCAGTATGATGACTGCGTGGTCCCATGGTGTTTATACTTGCATACTATTGTTTGTACAGATGAATGTGGTACCTTTATGTGTTTGGAAATTGCTCGCAAGGATGAACCAGACTTCTGGAGGTCCACATTTTTTTTTTTCATATGATATAAAAATGCCCCTGAAAATCAATTCAGTGGGGGAAAATAGTCAAGAAATGTATATGTGTATAACACTTTTCACAATACACCTTTTTTCAAAGCAGATTTACAGAAAATCATGCTGTAATGTATAATGTTTTATAAGTCCTTAATGAACAGTTTCCTTAAAAACGTCATTGAAAATCATGCCTTAAAATTGTTTGTATTTAGGCCCCCAGTGAGCAAGCCAAAGGTGGCTGTGGCAAGGAAATATTAGAGAGAGAAAAAAAACAAAAAACATATACATATATATATATATACACACACACACACACACACACACACACACACACACATACTACCAGTCAAGGATTTGAAACACTTACTCAGTCTTTATTATATTTTTTTCTTCACATTTTAGAATAATATTTAAGTCATCAAAACTATAGAATAACACAAATGGAACTATGGGAATTACGTTGTTACTAAACAAAATCAAAAATAATTCAAAACTGTGTTATATTTTAGCATCTTCAAAGTAGCCACCCTTTGCCTATCACCCTGGGATGCTTTTTAAACAGTTTTTTTTTTATTATTATTTAGTCCAAGTCATCAATTTCAAAAACATTTTTTATTTTTATTTTTTTTATTAAATTTTAGTTTTGTAATTAAATAAATTAATATGATGGCACAATTATATTTCTGTCTGCAAAACTAATTTCAAACATTTAAGCATACGCCTTCAGATCAAAAGATTTTTAAGACCATGAGAAACATTTCAGGCAAGTGTTTCAAAACTTTTGTCCGGTAGTGTGTGTGTGTGTATATACACTATATTGCCAAAAGTATTCGCTCATCTGCCTTTAGACGCATATGAAATTAAGTGACATCCCATTCTTAATCCATAGGGTTTAATATGACGTCGGCCCACCCTTTGCAGCTATAACAGCTTCAACTCTTCTGGGAAGACTTTCCACAAGGTTTAGGAGTGTGTTTATGGGAATTTTTGACCATTCTTCCAGAAGCGCATTTGTGAGGTCAGACACTGATGTTGGATGAGAAGGCCTGGCTCGCATTCTTCGCTCTAATTCATCCCAAAGGTGCTCTATCGTGTTGAGGTCAGGACTCTGTGCAGGCCAGTCAAGTTCTTCCACACCAAGCTCGCTCATCCATGTCTTTATGGACCTTGCTTTGTGCACTGGTGCGCAGTCATGTTGGAACAGGAAGGGGCCATCCCCAAACTGTTCCCACAAAGTTGGGAGCATGGAATTGTCCAAAATCTCTTGGTATGCTGAAGCATTCAGAGTTCCTTTCACTGGAACTAAGGGGCCAAGCCCAGCTCCTGAAAAACAACCCCACACCATAATCCCCCCTCCACAAAACTTCACAGTTGGCACAATGCAGTCAGACAAGTACCGTTCTCTTGGCAACCGCCAAACCCAGACTAGTCCATCAGATTGCCAGATGGAGAAGCGTGATTCATCACTCCAGAGAACGCGTCTCCACTGCTCTAAAGTCCAGTGGCGGTGTGCTTTACACCACTGCATCCGACGCTTTGCATTGCACTTGGTGATGTATGGCTTGGATGCAGCTGCTCGGCCATGGAAACCCATTCCATGAAGCTCTCTACACACTGTTCTTGAGCTAATCTGAAGGCCACATGAACTTTGGAGGTCTGTAGCGATTGACTCTGCAGAAAGTTGGCGACCTCTGCGCACTATGCGCCTCAGCATCCGCTGACCCCGCTCTGTCATTTTACGTGGCCTAACACTTCGTGGCTGAGTTGCTGTCATTCCCAATCGCTTCCACTTTGTTATAATACCACTGACAGTTGACTGAGGAATATTTAGTAGCGAGGAAATTTCACGACTGGACTTGTTGCACAGGTGGCATCCTATCACAGTACCACGCTGGAATTCACTGAGCTCCTGAGAGCGGCCCATTCTTTCACAAATGTTTGTAGAAGCAGTCTGCATGCCTAGGTGCTTCATTTTATACACCTGTGGCCATGGAAGTGATTGGAACACCTGAATTCAATTATTTGGTTGGGTGAGCGAATACTTTTGGCAATATAGTGTATATCTATATATCTATATATATATATATATATATATATATATATATATATATATATATATATATATATATATATATATATATGTGTGTGTGTGTGTGTGTGTGTATACATACACACACACTCACATTTTATTTTTTTCTCTCTCTCTAATATTTTCTTTCATAATATCCTTTCTAATATTCTGTTTCATGACGAAATGCATCAATCACTATGTCAGTGTGTTACTGCATGATAATAAAGCGGAACAACGTAAGTAAAGACAAAGAACGGATTACCATTTACACCTCAAATGTGATGTGGTCACATGTGTTTTTGACCACATTTGTGTAATTTGTTTTTTTGTTTTTTTTTATCCGATCACAAAATGATTTAGACCCTGTTCATACCTGTATTTAGAGCTGACCACGTGTGATCAGATCACCAAAAATGCATCTTAATAACAGGTGGAAAAGGGTCCTTAGTACACAGTATGTGTGAATAGTGAGCTTTTAAATTTGAGTGTGAAAAATTGCAGGTGGCAGCCCAAAAAATGCAGCAGAGTTTAATAAAATAAAAAGTTAATTTCAGACACTGTCCAGGACTAGTTTCAGTCTCAATTTGACTGACCTGCGCCTCAGTTGGTGTGAGTTCACTCAGTGACTGGCTGGTGATATAAACCCAGTCACCCAGTCTGTTCATGCGATCCTGGAACTGCCCGTATGATGTCAGCCTGCTCTCGTCCTGGACCTGTGTGTGTGTCTGCAGACACCCCTCCACCTCACGCACTTTATCCAGCAACTCACGGCTCATCTGCGCACACACACAATACAATTACAATTCATAACACTTTAACAAGTGTCCATTCTGATGGTCATTCACATAAAGCAGTAATGAGAAAGACAGACAGACAAACAGGAAGACAGGCAGACAGATATATAAGAAGACATATAAATATAGTGGTTGGATTGTGTGATATGGAGGTGGTTTCATACTTTACTCCAACTGATGTTTATCTGGCGTAGTTTATTCACATGAGTGTCTTTGTCTTGGGAACTCAGACTGGAGTTTGACAAGATCTGAAAGCCAGCCTTGTTCAGCCATGATAACATCTCATTTTGACCATCCATTTCCTCTGTCAGAGCCTGAGAGAAAGACAGATCCTGCTATTTTATTGTTTTGACAAAGTATGTATTCAGATACAGAATCAATCTCTCTCTCTCTCTCTCTCTCTCTCTCTCTCTCTCTCTCTCTCTCTCTCTCTCTCTATATATATATATATATACACATAGCCCTTCAATGACTTTAAGTTCAGTTATGAGACACTATATGGTGCAAGCTGATGGCCCCTTTAACAAGAAATCTGTGCATTCGATCGGCTTGGATGGTGCAGCTTAAAGACAGGTTGACATGTAATCTGTTTGCCTATCAACTTGCGTAATCTCTTTGTCTAACAATTAAATTGCCTCAGTTGTATACAAGCTGGTTTCACTGCAGCGCGCTACAAGAATTTTCTCTTTGAAACCCTCCTCCTCTCCAGCAGCAACGGTCTAGATCTTGTGTCTTATGACCTGTTTATAGCATGTCTTTTACATTTCAAATTGTGCAGCAGATCTCAAATAATAATGATGGTGAAGGGTCAATGTAAGAGAGTTTTAGGTCAGATGACAGAAATGTCACATGCCAAATCATGGCAGTGCTGAAAATACTGTCAAAGCAAGTCCAAATTTGAACTAATGGCCCAGCCAGGCCATCAGAAGAAGAGCACTGGGGTAGTTAGTAGCTTGTTTGTAGTGTGTCTGTGTGTCGAACCTTGAGCTCTCTGAGGTTATTGTCAGTAGCAGAGACAGGTAATGTTGACACGGCAACCTCCGTCTGCTCCACCCACTGAGCCAGATCAGCAGAACGCTGAATGACATCCATAACAGCTGGATCATCACCCATCAACCTACACAAAACACATAATGACACCGTTAATACAAAATAAAATCAGCGTTTTGAATATGCAGTGGGGTCCAAATGTCTGAATCCACATCGAAAGTCTGGGCTTCAAAATCTAATTTAACCTGGTGGCAAACAAAAAGTATAAATATTTTGAAAAAAGAAACAGAGAAATGGTATGTTGTAAAACTGAGAAGATATATTTAAGATTCTGAACCACACTATATTGCCAAAAGTATTCGCTCATCTGCCTTTAGACGCATATGAAATTAAGTGACATCCCATTCTTAATCCATAGGGTTTAATATGATGTTGGCCCACCCTTTGCAGCTATAACAGCTTCAACTCTTCTGGGAAGGCTTTCCACAAGGTTTAGGAGTGTGTTTATGGGAATTTTTGACCATTCTTCCAGAAGCGCATTTGTGAGGTCAGACACTGATGTTGGATGAGAAGGCCTGGCTCGCAGTCTTCGCTCTAATTCATCCCAAAGGTGCTCTATCGTGTTGAGGTCAGGACTCTGTGCAGGCCAGTCAAGTTCTTCCACACCAAGCTCGCTCATCCATGTCTTTATGGACCTTGCTTTGTGCACTGGTGCGCAGTCATGTTGGAACAGGAAGGGGCCATCCCCAAACTCAAAAACAAAAGTCATTTGGTGATGTATGGCTTGGATGCAGCTGCTCGGCCATGGAAACCCATTCCATGAAGCTCTCTACGCACTGTTCTTGAGCAAATCTGAAGGCCACATGAACTTTGGAGGTCTGTAGCGATTGACTCTGCAGAAAGTTGGTGACCTCTGCGCACTATGCGCCTCAGCATCCGCTGACCCCGCTCTGTCATTTTACGTGGCCTACCACTTCGTGGCTGAGTTGCTGTCATTCCCAATCGCTTCCACTTTGTTATAATACCACTGACAGTTGACTGTGGAATATTTAGTAGCGAGGAAATTTCACGACTGGACTTGTTGCACAGGTGGCATCCTATCACAGTACCATGCTGGAACTCACTGAGCTCCTGAGAGCGGCCCATTCTTTCACAAATGTTTTTAGAAGCAGTCTGCATGCCTAGGTGCTTCATTTTATACACCTGTGGCCATGGAAGTGATTAGAACACCTGAATTCAATTATTTGGATGGGTGAACAAATACTTTTGGCAATATAGTGTATTTCTAAGTCAATCACTAATTAAATGTTAGAAAGTCTGTGACATTGACTATGTTTACTAAGTTCCTTGCTTCCATTGAAGCACACAAGATGCTCTCTAAAACAAAACAAAAAAATGCTAAAATGCATATCAGAACCATTTTCACAAGTGGAATTAGAGATTTGAACACCATTGTACATATGGATCTGTTAATTTGCTTGCTAGGAGTGCTGGCGTGAGTGTTGTTGTTGTCATGGTAACCTGTGCTGGCGGTCAGACACTTGTCTCTGGACGTCTGTCCAGCGGTGTCTCAGTGTGTCCAGTTTCTCCTGTAGCAGAGCACCAACAGGAGACGAGAGCTGACTGATGATGTGTTCTTCAGACCGGCTCAACACCACCAAAACAGACTGATGAGACGCCAAACCCTCTTCCAGATCCTACACACAAAAAAACACACATTAACACAGCTTTCTGCATGAGGATATATCAGAGACTTCTATTGTTTTCATTTAAAGCTGATTATAATTACTAAACATTAAAGCTAACACTAAAACAAAGAGAGGTTTTGTCAGATTTAGTTTACTTTTGGTGACAATGTACCTAACCCTAACCCTTACATGGTGGGGACTTTCCATTGACTTCTATCTCACTGGCTTCACTTTTATCCTGAGCTAATACTATTTTGTCCTGTAACCCTAAACCTAACCCTCACACAAACCTTTCTGCATGCTGACATTTCTATTAAGACTTTATTTAGTATGTTAATGCAGCTGTTTTCCTATTAGGAACCATTGGCTACTCATCATAATTAGGGCTGGATGATATGGCTACAAAAACGATAAAATTATTATTATTATTATTTAGAGGATTAGATTTGTTGTATACAATATATGGTCCCACTTTATATTAGGTGTATTTAACTACTTTGTGCTAACATTAAAATACATATAATACAATTAATTTATTGTGTAACTACATGTTCTGCAAAATTCTCACAAAATGTACATTTACTGCTACTAAGGTTGAGGTATGCATAGGTTATAGGGGGTTTAGATTAGGGTTAGGGTTTAGAGTAAGGCTTAGTGTATGGTTAGGTTTAGGAGGAGGGGTTAGGGTTTAAGGTAAGGGATGGGTAAGTTTTAGGGGTAAGGCTAACAGTGTTGCTACAGATGTAATTAAATGCAGGTACTTTAAATGTAAGTACAATGCAACAACACGAATGTACAAAATAAGTACATTGTATCAAATGCTTAAAGGTGCTGTAAGCGATTTCAGCCATTCTACTTCCAGGAATCTGAGCCATTGAATTAGCCACGCAGCTTCTTTCCAAAACCCAGAACTCCAAAGATACCAAAATGAACTTTACTGCGAGCAGAAACAGTTGTTAAAAACAACAGCAGCAACATAGCACACTCAACTGACAACTGTTATGAACAACAAGCCATAAAATCACATTATGGCTCAATAATTCACTGCAAATTCAATACTACGAGATTGACAAAATGATTGACAGGCAGAAAGTGTCATTATTTGCGATCCGCGGACACATTTAGTCTACAGCTGTCACTGAGATATCTCAGGACACTTATTTAATTAATATCTTTAAGGGAGTAGGACCATTTTTTGCATACCTTTTCCATAAAAAATAAAAAATAAATAAAAGTACATAGTAGTTAAAGACACCTAATATAAACTGGCTCCCAATATATTTCTGTCACGTCTTTAATTTATATTTGTGTGTATTTGATAGTTTACAATGTTCCTTATTACATTTCTAGTGAAACAGTCATCTCCTGCTTTTCTGTGATACTATGTTGCATTTTTATATTTGTATATGTATAAATATATAACTTTGTATATTATATAATTATACAGATACAAATCTCAGAATTGTGTGAATGTGTGAACCTGCAGCACTTTGCTTTCACAATATAAATAAAAAGCAGAGTAAAATCATTACAATATTCACAATATTTGTGAGTATTCAATACATCGCCTAGCCCAACCCACAATGGTAATAAGTGATTACAGGTTTTACGATCCTTGTGGGAACACTACATTTTGGCAGAGGGTGTCAAACTTGCGACTGTTTTGCTGAGATCTCACTCTCTTCAGTCAGAAGTATGGCACACTTGCCGATACAAAATGGTGAAGAGGTGGCAGACATAACAACCCCTGACACTCTATCTCCGATTCCCTTCATGTGGAGCTCGCTGAAATAACAACAGGGGTACCACGTGAAGATAAACAACTGTAATAGAGTGATTAAGGATGGGATTCTTGGAGTTACTTTACCTTGAGGATGTGTGTGATTGTGTATTTTTTTTCCCCCTTTGATGTTGCCGTAGAATGCGTATGTTCATATGTGTCTTTAAACGTGCAAAGGATTTATGTTCAATGAAAACAGACTGTTAAATCTCTGCTTTTTGATTATATTTATCATTTTAGTGTAAGAGAACCCCAGGAAAAACGCTTGGTGACAGAATCACTATGGGTTACAATCAGCATTTGTGATGATATGTAGCTGAGTGCGATCGCAAATGAAAACGTTCAGATCAGCATGATGGCTGCATCCGAAACCAGGAAAATGCTGCCTCTGGAGGCTGTCTACAAGATAGGAAGGGACCAAGGCACGTCCAGATGTCTACTGAGATACCTTCATCTGATCGATTTTTAAAGGCAGTATAGATTAATCATTTGCTGCCTATCAAATCCCACAATCCTGTTTGTGCAGATCCACAGCGGTTGAACTGAAGAAAGGAAATGGCAGCAGAAGAATAGACAGTTAATAGCCAGATTATGTATAAATGTAAGTTTTTGGTTTTTTTTTTTACTTTTGATTCCATTTCTAGCAATAAAGTAGTAATATATATTTATTAAATATTTGCTTGGTTATTGTCAAAACATTCTTGAATTTGTTCTAGATTAATTGTCCATTGTGCTTCAGTTGGACTGAATGAATGCTGGTATCCTATCAACGATGTGACGTAGTGCTGCCTCAGAAGCCTGTCTGAAACCAGTTTCTAGAAGTACCTTCGTACGCAAACGCTGTCTGTTAAGTCACTGACTGATAGTTCAGCGAGGCAACAAGGCAGCTACCTTTGGATTCGGATGCAGTTGATTGTCAGCTCTTAAGTAAAAGTAGAAGCTCACTGGTAACTTGATGAGAACACAAGACCCTGCTCCAGTGACAGAGCAATGTTTTCAAACCATTCTGACGTGCTTTCCCGGGTCCTGGAACTATTAACTCAGCAGGGAGTCCCAGTAGTCAAGGGACTAACAACATCCTGCTGGCAGATATTAATGCATGCTCCGTCTCTCGGCTACTGACCGGCGATTATGTAAACGAAGCTTACTCCTGAAAATCACCGGCTTGAAACACAAAATTGATAAACAGCAAGTTTCCACATCTCTTCATATGTAAATGAAGGCAGGAAATTAGAATTACCTTAATTTGTATTCGAGAACAATTTGACATTTGACACACTCTCTTTAAGCACTTACAGAGACAGAGACACTACACACATCACAGCTAAATGCAATTAAACACAAACACATCCCTTCAAATGCTCTCATACACCCCACTGACCCAGACACGCATTTAATTGTTTGAGTTTTTCAACGGTGTGTTGATTGAGGTGAAAGAGGCCACTGTGTCTGTAAAACACTGATTTCAAACATCAAACACAATGAGAGAATTAATGAAACAAACATCTTTTCCAGGCAAGCTAATTTTGTTTTGATGTTAGGCATATTCATTTGATTTGTGAAGTGCTCTGTTTTATATACAGTTGTGCTCAAAAGTTTGCATACCCTGGCAGAAATTGTGACATTTTGGCATTGATTTTGAAAATATGACTGATCATGCAAAAAATAATAATTTTTAAAGTCTTTTATTTAAGGATAGTGATCATATGAAGCCATTTATCATCACATGGTTGTTTGGCTCCTTTTTAAATCATAATGACAACAGAAATCACCCAAATGGCCCTGATCAAAAGTTTACATACCCTTGAACGTTTGGCCTTGTTACAGACACACAAGGTGACACACACAGGTTTAAATGTCAATTAAAGGTTAATTTCCCACACCTGTGGCTTTTAAAATTGCAATTAGTGTCTGTGTATAAATAGTCAATGAGTTTGTTAGCTCTCACGTGGATGCACTGAGCAGGCTAGATACTGAGCCTTGGGGAGCAGAAAAGAACTGTCAAAAGACCTGCGTAACAAGGTAATGGAACTTTATAAAGATGGAAAAGGATATTAAAAAGATATCCAAAGCCTTGAAAATGCCAGTCAGTACTGTTCAATCACTTATTAAGAAGTGGAAAATTCAGGGATCTCTTGATACCAAGCCAAGGTCAGGTAGACCAAGAAAGATTTCAGCCACAACTGCCAGAAGAATTGTTCGGGATACAAAGAAAAACCCACAGGTAACCTCAGGAGAAATACAGGCTGCTCTGGAAAAAGACAGTGTGGTTGTTTCAAGTAGCACAATATGACAATACTTGAACAAAAATGAGCTGCATGGTCGAGTTGCCAGAAAGAAGCCTTTACTGCGCCAATGGCATAAAAAAGCCCAGTTACAATATGCCCGACAACACCTTGACACACCTCACAGCTTCTGGCACACTGTAATTTGGAGTGACGAGACCAAAATAGAGCTTTATGGTCACAACTATAAGCGTTATGTTTGGAGAGGGGTCAACAAGGCCTATAGTGAAAAGAATACCATCCCCACTGTGAAGCATGGTGGTGGCTCACTGATGTTTTGGGGGTGTGTGAGCTCTAAAGGCATGGGGAATCTTGTGAAAATTGATGGCAAGATGAATGCAGCATGTTATCAGAAAATACTGGTAGACAATTTACATTCTTCTGCACGAAAGCTGCGCATGGGACGCTCTTGGACTTTCCAGCACGACAATGACCCTAAGCACAAGGCCAAGTTGACCCTCCAGTGGTTACAGCAGAAAAAGGTGAAGGTTCTGGAGAAGGTTCACAGTCTTCTGACCTTAATATCATCGAGCCACTCTGGGGAGATCTCAAACGTGCGGTTCATGCAAGATGACCAAAGACTTTGCATGACCTGGAGGCATTTTCAATAAATGTGTTTTGCCTGCTCACTCATGTTTTCTTTAAATATGGTACATATATTACCAATTCTCCAAGGGTATGCAAACTTTTCAGCACAACTGTATATATATATATATATATATATATATATATATATATATATATATATATATATATCTGCGCTATATTCCGTCACGTTCATTACAATCACAAACTTCTGGCTTGTTAATAATTCCAAGAATATCAAAATCCACAAAAGGAGGTAGATCCTTTTCATACTTGGCTCCTAAACTATGGAATAGTCTCTCTAACACTGTTCGGAATGCAGACTAAATGTGTCTAGACTAAAGACTCATCTATTTAGCCAGGCAATACACCTAATTTATCCTTCTACTCACAATTAGGCTGTTTTAGTTAGTCTGCCAGAACCAGAAACATCCATCATGATCTATAACTCTTCATAAAATTTAATGGCATCTACGCTAATATTATTCTATTTGTTTCCATGTCTCAACCTCGGGAATCATATCCCAAGGTTACCACAGCCTGCCAGATCCAGCTCCGTTCCTGTTTGGTGTCAGACTCCACTGCTACGTGTCGCTGAGAGATGATGACAAACTACAGCCAGTGCTAGCCAGACATCACATCTTTTGAATTCAGAGGATGAACTGATGCCAACTCCAACTGTAAGACATCGGATACTCCATATGCCACTGCCTGAACCTTGGACTTAGGATGGACCCCACTGAACCTCACCGAAATGACCTTCAGGTTGAACTGCGATGCCCCTCATTAATCTCTGCCTGCATCAACTTTGTCTATTGATGGACTACACTCTTGAAATGGAATACATAGACTATCATTTAATTGCCAACAAAAGCCTTCATCAGCCAACTAACAAAGTACAATGCATCAATGTAAACTTCTGCAGTTAATCCAGGATGGACTTCAAAGACATTAGTCATTAATCTTAAAGTTCATAAAAAAAAAATATATACAGGTGCATCTCAATAAATTAGAATGTCGTGGAAAAGTTCATTTATTTCAGTAATTCAACTCAAATTGTGAAACTCGTGTATTAAATAAATTCAATGCACACAGACCGAAGTAGTTTAAGTCTTTGCTTCTTTTAATTGTGATGATTTTGGCTCACATTTAACAAAAACCCACCAATTCACTATCTCAAAAAATTAGAATATGGTGACATGCCAATCAGCTAATCAACTCAAAACACCTGCAAAGGTTTCCTGAGCCTTCAAAATGGTCTCTCAGTTTGGTTCACTAGGCTACACAATCATGGGGAAGACTGCTGATCTGACAGTTGTCCAGAAGACAATCATTGACACCCTTCACAAGGAGGGTAAGCCACAAACATTCATTGCCAAAGAAGCTGGCTGTTCACAGAGTGCTGTATCCAAGCATGTTAACAGAAAGTTGAGTGGAAGGAAAAAGTGTGGAAGAAAAAGATGCACAACCAACCAAGAGAACCGCAGCCTTATGAGGATTGTCAAGCAAAATCGATTCAAGAATTTGGGTGAACTTCACAAGGAATGGACTGAGGCTGGGGTCAAGGCATCAAGAGCCACCACACACAGACGTGTCAAGGAATTTGGCTACAATTGTCGTATTCCTCTTGTTAAGCCACTCCTGAACCACAGACAACGTCAGAGGCGTCTTACCTGGGCTAAGGGGAAGAAGAACTGGACTGTTGCCCAGTGTTCCAAAGTCCTCTTTTCAGATGAGAGCAAGTTTTGTATTTCATTTGGAAACCAAGGTCCTAGAGTCTGGAGGAAGGGTGGAGAAGCTCATAGCCCAAGTTGCTTGAAGTCCAGTGTTAAGTTTCCACAGTCTATGATGATTTGGGGTGCAATGTCATCTGCTCGTGTTGGTCCATTGTGTTTTTTGAAAACCAAAGTCACTGCACCCGTTTACCAAGAAATTTTGGAGCACTTCATGCTTCCTTCTGCTGACCAGCTTTTTAAAGATACTGATTTCATTTTCCAGCAGGATTTGGCACCTGCCCACACTGCCAAAAGCACCAAAAGTTGGTTAAATGACCATGGTGTTGGTGTGCTTGACTGGCCAGCAAACTCACCAGACCTGAACCCCATAGAGAATCTATGGGGTATTGTCAAGAGGAAAATGAGAAACAAGAGACCAAAAAATGCAGATGAGCTGAAGGCCACTGTCAAAGAAACCTGGGCTTCCATACCACCTCAGCAGTGCCACAAACTGATCACCTCCATGCCACGCCGAATTGAGGCAGTAATTAAAGCAAAAGGAGCCCCTACCAAGTATTGAGTACAGTTACAGTAAATGAACATACTTTCCAGAAGGCCAACAATTCACTAAAAATGTTTTTTTTATTGGTCTTATGATGTATTCTAATTTTTTGAGATAGTGAATTGGTGGGTTTTTGTTAAATGTGAGCCAAAATCATCACAATTAAAAGAACCAAAGACTTAAACTACTTCAGTCTGTGTGCATTGAATTTATTTAATACACGAGTTTCACAATTTGAGTTGAATTACTGAAATAAATGAACTTTTCCACGACATTCTAATTTATTGAGATGCACCTGTATATATTTTTATTCTTAAAACACTGGACCTTAACGCGTACTTAATTTACATCCATGACTTGCACTGCACACAAATAACTAATATTGGCATTATAGTCATGATGTTAGCCAGAGGGTAACTGGCCCCCACAGTGAGCCTGGTTTCTCCCAAGGTTATTTTCCTCCATTAACCATCATCTTATGGAGTTTTGTGTTCCTTGCCACAGTCGCCTTCAGCTTGCTCACTGGGTTTCTAAATACAATTATTATTTAATTTCTATACACATTTTACAATCATATTTAATCAAACTACACAATGATCACTGTAAGACATTATAGATATTTCAGTTTAATTTTTTGTTTTTTGTTAATGCATGATTTCCTGTAAAGCTGCTTTGAAATGATGTGTGTTGTGAAAAGCGCTATACAAATAAAAATGACGACTTAATTAGATCAACATAATTATCACCGATCTGACAGAATGATCTCTGATCTCCATTAACATTCATGGTTATTGATTGTGATATTTCCACTAGTTATTCTGCAATTCCTGCTCACAGTATGACATACTGACACAGTTCACACTGCACATCTGTCAGCATTTCTCATTACAGCATATATACACTGATCAGCCACAACATTAAAACCACCTGCCCATTATTGTGTAGGTCATTCTGAGATGCTATTCTTCTCACCACAATTGTGCAGGGTGGTTATCTGAGTTACCGTAGACTTTGTCAGTTCAAACCAGTCTGGCCATTCTCTGTTGACCTCTCTCGACAATGAGGAGTTTCCATCTGCAGAACTGCCCCTCACTGGATATTTTTTTTTTTTGTTTGTGGCACCAGATGGCAATCCAATGTTACAAAGGTACTTCTTCAAGAATGAACAAAGTGACGTTGATTTGTTTGCAGGTTAGTGGATGAAACTGGTTTAACTGCGCAAACTGAACGATTAGAAATGGCAACATTTATTATGCAATTTTTCTGTATGTAGCCATGAATAGGTCTTTTATTCAAGCTGTCAAACCACAAAATATCAAACTGAAAATACATAGTATCGGTGTCATGATCTCGGTGGGTCTGTCTGTTTTTTTTCCTTTCTGGCTGTGTGTTTTCATCTCCTGCTTGTGTTTACCTCTGCCTCGTGGCCGGTGTGAAATGCTCATACGCACTGCTCACGAGGTAATCACTCTCACCTGTTCCTCATTTCCTCTCCCTATTTATTCTCCCTCGTGTGTCTCGTTCATCACCAGATTGTTCAGTGTTTCCTGTGTCTGCAGCCTTGCCTGTCGGTCTTATTGTTTTGTTTTGTTTTCTCTTATCCAGTTCTGCTCCTAGTTGGATTATTGCCTGTTTGGATTTATCTGTCATTGGACTTACACTCACCACTGTGAATTACTCTTGTCATTTGCCAGTCCACTCTTTCTCATCACCCGGTGTCACCCAGCCATCATCAGTTGCACTCTGCAGTCTGTGCCAGGATTATTTATCATTGACTCTCATCACCAGTTTTACTCTGTGTCTTATAAATAAAGCTATCGGAGGTAGGGGTAGGGGCCATTTTGTCCCAGAGATCTCAGTTGGATGAGAAAATGCATCCTTGCACATTCTTTTCTCACTGTCTGTCCCCAGTGGAATGGAATTCCAACATCGAAAATAGGGAGTTACTTGCTGTCAGGTTGGAGTTGGGGGAGTGGTGCTATTGGTTGGAGGGTTCGGGGGTCCCTTTTGTTGTTTGAACTGATTGCAAGAACCTTGAATACATCCGCACCGTGAAATGTCTTAATTCCAGGCAGGCTCGCTGGGCACTTTTCTTTGGCAGGTTTGATTTTAATATCTCGTATCGCCCATTGTTCCAAGAACGTTAAGCCTGAAGCCTTATCTCGCTCTTTTGAAACCGAGCAACTCCACCTCTCAGACACCATTTTTCCACCTGACAGGGTGGTGGCGGCATCTTGGGAGATTGAGTCCAGAGTCCGCTCGGCTTTGTGCGACGTCACTATTCCCGTGAAGTGCCCCAGGAGTCTGCTGTTTAGTCTGTTCACGTTTCCCTCTACATTTGAGTCCTCCTCTGTTAAACGCACCCTGAAATTTGGCTGTATGAAACATACATATACACAATATATCATCCAGTGATGGCTGGAGTAAATAATCTTTGTCCTTTGATAATGATTTGGGTCGAATTTAATGGACAACTTGGAGCTCCGTGACTTCAGAATTTTGACGCTGAGCTTTGGCGGTGTGCGTACCTTTGTAGAAAATAATTGTTTCTAAATTTAGAACGCATCATGTCATCCTACAGATGCTGTGTGCAACCTGCTTTAATTAACCATGAGGTTTTACCAAATTGTGCTGAAAAATGGAAATTGAAAAATGTCTGAAAAGGAAAAAAAAGACTATTGTTCAATGGGTAGCCCTAATTATTATCTGAAAAAATCCTGATATATATATTTATATATATGAGAGAGAGAGAGAGAGAGAGAGAGAATAATCAGGAAAATGTTCTGATTATTGATCGTGAAAAAGGCAAGCCTACTATTTGATCGTGATTTGTTTTATTCTTATATTTTTATGCACTTATTTTTTATTTGTTTCACTGTAATCAATGTATATGAATGTTTAACTGAAATTAATCTTCAAATATGTGATACAGTAGCTCAACCTTTATTTTTAACATTGTTTTATGTTAATAAAAAAAAAACGTAATTACTTCTCCCTTACAAATACTTATTTTTTATTTTTATTTTTTTATCACTTTCCCATAAAAATGTATATTGCATGATTTATTTCATTAGTATATTGTATATGTTGCAACCAAACATTATTTATGGAACATTGTGATAGAGAACATTTCAACTGGGTTTAAACTTTTCTGTTTGTCAGCCCTGATCTTTTCTCACTAGGCCAAACCACCCACAGCCTCAACTTTAAGTGCTATATATTGTATACCAAGATAATTGTTCCTAATGCTTAACTGGTGCTTCCTTAACAAAACCAAAGCAGATAGTTTTCAAGGTTGGTTTTATTACGTCATATCTTCGTGTCACGGGTCAATACCCACATACCCGGATGAAGTATGTCCAAACTCTCTTCATACTACTGCATGCATACCTAAAAGAATGTTCTGTTTTGCCGGCAGATAAGTGCATCCTTCATCAAATACAGTACATACTTTGAAAGTACGCGGTATCAGCTTTGAGTCATAGCAGGCCATCAGATTTTTCGGCTGCTGCCATCTATCTGTGAACCCCGACCCTGTGTCTGACCTGTTGATGTGCACGGGCCCGTTCCAGGTCCAGTTCTCCTTCTGGTCCGATTCCGTCGGCCAGGATCTGTTCCGTCTCACTCAGCCATTGTGAAAGATCGTTCATGTCACAGTGAAACTGCCTCCACTCCTCCACAGCTTGATCAAAACACCTGCAAACACAGACACACATCACACACATCATAACAGGACCCATAATCAAGATATCCTCACATTACTCAATTACTCATTACTCATTTCTCAAAAAAAGTTATACTCAGTGAAATGGAATGGATAAAATGCAGAGGTTTTGAGACACACTACAACTGTCACAGATATCCATCTAGTGCATTTTTATGTATACCAATTAAAAAATAGCACGTCAAGAACCAACATAAACAAAGCAGGATGTTCATGCTGGTGTTTCCAGTACGGAACTCTGTCACTGAATAGCAGATATTCCACTCTTGAGCCAAACTTCTTCATGTCAGCGAGTCCTATACAAAACTGGGTCACATTTCTCTCTGTGGCATGTTACATGTAACAACGTGGAAAACAGGCAGATTTTTTCCCTATCCAACAGACTTGTGATAGAAATTATTATGAAATTTGTTATGAAATCCTGCTCATGGTGAAAGCATGACATATTAATAACTTAAGAGTTGGTGTGTGAATTTCAGCTGGGACACAATTTATTCCAAAATCAAAAGAAAAATGAAGAAAATGAAGCATGTTTAAAATGTACAGTAATGTGTATGGATGTTTTACTTTTCTCATTGATTATTTTCATTAGATTCTCAATAGTGTAATAAAGTAATAAAAAATATTCCTCTGTGGACACTATGATAATTTTTAGTATTTTGTTAAATCAGCATGAATTACATTCATTTCAACAAATACTATCATGATGTATAAAAATCCTTAAATACATTTTTAGTTAAGAAATATAGATGTATAATTGTCATGAAAAAATATATATCTCATACATTTATAATATTCCAGGACTTCAAATCATTTTTTCTATAGAAAAATAATCAGCACATATTTCATGCCATAGCCACTATAGATATTAAGGGAAAGACCACTAAAAATACCACTAAATGACCTTCACTAAATGGTACTTGGTATTTTCTATTAAAAATACTTTCTATTAAGTTTAAAAATAAATAAATAAATAAATCCCTGCAAAAAAATACAATTGTTATTAGATATTTATATAAAAAACTTATTTTGTTGCAGTGTATAATGGGCTAAGACACCCTCTCTCACCTTTTTGCTCACTTGATTTTGATCCATCTTTAACTCTTTTTTATTTTACATTATCAACTGATCGTTTCAGTTTAACACACACACCCTAAAAGTATCTGGACACTAAATTAACACTTATATATGAATGTCATTGAATTAAATATTATTAATATAAAAATAATTAAATAGGGGCCTGGGTAGATCAGTGAGTAAAGACGCTGACTACCACCCCTGGAGTCACGAGTTCGAATTCAGGGCGTGCTGAGTGACTCCAGCCATGTCTCCTAAGAAACCAAATTGGCCCGGTTGCAAAGGAGGGCAGAATCACATGGGGTAACTTCCTCGTGGTCGCTATAATGTGGTTCTCGCTCTCGGTGGGGCGCGTGGTGAGTTGTGCGTTGATGCCACGGAGAATAGCATGAAGCCTCCACACGTGCTACGTCTCCGCGGTAACGCGCTCAACAAGCCACGTGATAAGATATGCGGATTGATGGTCTCAGACGTGGAGGCAACTGAGATTCGTCCTCCGCCACCCGGATTGAGGCGTGTCACTACGCCACCACGAGGACTTAGAGCGCATTGGGAATTGGGCATTCCAAATTGGGGAGAAAAAGCGTAAAACTTAAAATAAAAATAAAATAATAAAGTAATAATAAAAAAAAATATCAAGTGCCATTTATTTTAAAGATAGCTCGACAAGCACACATTTAAGCAAAAAATAAATAAATAGAAAGATTTTTTTAAAATAAAACAACTCATGAACTGTTCAAAATGAAGACAAAAAAATAATTTGGACACTTTCTGGTTGTCAAACGTTAGTGAAACATGTCCATAGTTAACACGATGAACTTTATTTTTTTTTTATTTTTTTTTTTTTGTGTGCAATTTTAAGAATGACATTTTTACTGAGTGACTCCAGCCAGGTCTCCTAAGCAACCAAATTGGCCCGGTTGCTAGGGAGGGTAGAGTCACATGGGGTAACCTCCTCGTGGTCGCTATAATGTGGTTTGTTCTCGGTGGGGCGCGTGGTGAATTGAGCGTGGTTGCCGCGGTGGATGGCGTGAAGCCTCCACACGCGCTATGTCTCCGTGGCAACGCGCTCAACAAGCCACGTGATAAGATGCGCGGGTTGACAGTCTCAGACGCGGAGGCAACTGGGATTCGTCCTCCGCCACCCGGACTGAAGCGAATCACTATGCGACCACGAGGACTTAGAGCGCATTGGGAATTGGGCATTCCAAATTGGGAGAAAAGGGAAACCCCCCCCCCCCCCAAAAAAAAAAAAAAAAAAAAAAAAAAAAAAAAAAGAATGACATTTTTACAATTTTTGGAATTGTGGGAAAACATAGACTGTTGTGTAAATGTCTCACCCTTTTCTCTGGTTGTACATGCGGTTGACTCTATCCCACTCTGAGTTCAGTTGTGTCAGGGCATCGGATAGCTGGGCCATTTCTTGACTGGAAGCTTCAGGAATCACGTCAGGTTGACGCTCATTAATCACCTCAACCTGCTCGGCCAGTCGCTCCAAACTCTCCTTTATACTCTAGAAATAAAGATACAGAAAAGTTCATACAAAACTTGCAATGCCCACTCTATGGCTGTCAATTGATTAAATTTAATAGAATTTAATAAAATAAAATTGACTTTAATTAATTGCATGGTATGCCAATTAATTAATCAATTAAACTGCAATTAATCGCACATCAATACTTTCCAAAATAGGCCCCCAAATAAAGATAATTCAATACATAATAAAATAATTATGCTCGATGAAATAAATATAATAATTCAAATAATTAAAAGACATCATTGTGGCAGACGAGTAAAGTATTGATTAGATGATACAAAAAGTGGCTTTAGAAGTCAATATATTGTTTGGTTTATTTCCATATCAATGAACATAAGTCTATCACTGGTCTAAAGTTCATAGGGATCAATTTTGCAATTGAGTTTGTCAGTCTGTGGACTTGGGCTGTTCTCACAGGACGCGTTCTTGCGTTTCGCCTATAAACATGCATCAAATGACGCTTTGAGCGTCTCACTGTGGTTGTGTCACGTTTCGCTGTGTCAAGTTGAAAGTAGTTTTAAACTTTAAAGAAAGGTGTTTTGAGACCCCTGCACTCTGCTACATCCAGCTGTCGGTTTGTTGCTTGTACCGATGGAGTATCAAGGTGATCTTTCAAGCGCAAAGCATTGTGGGTATTCCCAATAGCATTGATTTTGTACTCAATAGTTTCAGTTAACACTTAAAATCTTAAGTCTACTAATTTTTTTAAGAAAAAACAAGTTCAATGAAAATATATATTTGAGTTATGAGCCCAAAACTTGACATTTCAAGTAATGTTTAATTAAGAAAACTTAATTTTTCCAGTAATGACAACATTAGGGTTAACAGTGTGACACATTTCAGAGTGAAACAGAATATTCAACAAGAAAATTGTATCCACAGGGAATAAACTGTATCGTGACAAGTGGATATGCCATGCCCGAATGGAGCCACACCTGAATGTTAGTTTGCAGTGCATTGTTGAAAACTACTCTACACCGCTAATATTCACTTATGAGAAGGTTTTTTGACTGGAACATGGAGGCCGAAGGTCAAGACCACTCTCCAGAGCATCTACACATATCCCCATAGTAACGTTTCTTTTCAAATCTATTGTTTACTCACCCTCATGTCTTCTGCATACAGTATGACTTTCTTCAGTGGAACACTAAAGGAGTTATTTATAGTTGAAATTTCATAGTTTGGTTTAAATATTCCTTTAAAGTACTTTCCAAATCCCTGCTACTAGTACACAGATATTCAAGACTGTGGAATACTAATATGGTGTAAACAGCAGTGTCAAAGTGTCTCTCTCTAACCTTCAGCATGTCCTCCTGACTGGAAAAATCTTCAAACAGCCCTCCGCTCAGCTCTGAGGAGTTCAGAAGCAGCTCGTTGTCAGCCATGGCCAATAAAACTTTATTAATGTCCAGGAGATAGTCAGACGGAGAGAGAGAAGCACTCATCTCATCCGGAGGAGAGAGGGATGAGTCTACTCTCTGTGGAGATGATGTTGTTGAGTCAATGGCAACTTCAACGCAACTGGTTGAGTTCTGACAATATGCAGCTCCTGCAGAGAGAAAGAAAATATAAGAAAATAAGAAAAATTTCACAGAAAAATGAAAATTCTCTCATCATTTACTCACCCTCACACCATCCCAGATGTGTTTGATAACTTGATGACTTTCTTCTGCTGAACACAATCAAAGATTTTTAGAAGAATATCTCAGCTCTGAAGGTCCATTCAATGCAAGTGAATGGTGACCAGAACTTCGATGCTCCAAAAAGCACATAAAGGCAGCATAACAGTAATCCGTAAGAATCCAGTGGTTAAATATATATATATATATATATATATATATATATATATATATATATATATATATATATATATATATAGATCTTAAGAAGTGATATGATTAATGTGGGTGAGAAACAGATCAATATTTAAGTCCTTTTCTTTTTTTTCTATAAATGTTAACTTTCACATTCTTCTTCTTTTGTTTTTGGTGATTCACATTATTTGTGCATATCACCACCTACTGGGCAGGGAGGAGAATTTATAGTAAAAAATGACTTAAATATTGATCTGTTTCTTACCCACACTTATCATATCACTTCTGAAGACATGGATTTAACCACTGGAGTCTTATGGATCACTTTTGTTCTGCTTTTATGTGATTTTTGGAGCTTCAAAGTTCTGGCCACCATTCACTTGCATTGTATGGACCTACAGAGCTGAAATATTCTTCTAAAAAATTTGTTTGTGTTCAGCAAAAGAAAAAAAGGCTTATACGTCTGGGATGGCATGAGGGTGAGTAAAAGATGAGAGAATTTTTCTTTTTGGGTGAACTATCCCTTTAAACAGACGCTTACACACATATAAATTGTATTTCAGGTCATGTATAAACAGGATTCGTTATAATGTCAGTATTTTAGCTCCAAAAAATTAGCAGCTTAAGGGGTTGAAACATTGTTGGAAAAGTTACATATTACTGATGCTTCTACAAAGCCACAATATGTTAAGAATGTATAAAATAACCTTGTAGCGTGTTTGGAGCAAAATGAGTCTCCTGCAGAGGTCTTCCCTTCTTTTCTCATCAGGAACAGACATCAGCATCTCCTCTCCTCTTCTCAACACCTCCTCAATATGAGCTTTCTCCTCATCCAACTAAAACACACATACATACAAATTCAGCCTTTAGCAAACATACAGTGGTCCCTAAAATTATGTATACTTTTTAGAATACTTAAAGTCACACACACACCATTTAAAATAAATGAATTTAATTGCATGTCCACATTAATTATGCCACTAATGTTTGACAACCAGAAAGTGCCAAAAGCACTATGTATATTGTTTTACCTATAAAAAAAAAAAAAAAAACACTTCTATTTTCTTAAATGTCTTGCTTGAAAATTATATTTGTGCTATTTTCTTTGAAATAAAAGCCACTTTGTTTGGTAATGCACATTCATATATTTTTAAGAGTGATTGAAGTGTCCAAATAGTTCTAGTATGTGCTTATGTAAATGTCTGTTGTTAACGTGTGTGTGTGTGTGTGTGTACCCTCTCATCATCAGGTATGTGTGTATGGCCCTGTTGCTCCAGTGCTTCGAGAGCAGCTTGTAGGTCAGATTCAAATAGCTGTAGCTGAGCGGATACATGAGGAGCAGACCACTCATCTGACACTTCCTGCTGTGGACATACTGCCTCCTGTTTGACCTCGAGACCGGCCGACACCTGTACACAACACACACACACACACACACAGCACTTGATACTGAATGTTTTTTCATTGAGACAGCTGAAAATCTGAAGTATACCTAAACAGCGCCAGAGTTCAGCTGAGATATGATAGGAGATCATTTTGCACTTGTAATTTACCTGAGCAGAGCTGATGTGCTGCGCCACCTTGTGGAAGCTGCGGTTGACGTCAGCCAGTTTGGGTTCCACTAGCTCTCTGCACGCAGGCCCCCTACTGGTCATTAATATTACTGCCTGATCACGAGCGCTGTCCACACGCACACTCATACCATCCAACTCGCACAAAACAGCCTATGATAGAGAAAGGATTAAAAGACATCATGGAATCAAAATTTATTATCTACTTCCTTAATAAATGTCTCTGCTTTTTGTTGTGCACAATTCATTGGTGCATGTTATTTTAAGGAAAAATAATGTTTGTTTTCATCAAAATGTCATCTTTCATAAAAATGTAATAACTCTTATAAAAACTGTCTGTCTGTCTCTCTCTCTCATTTATAGATATGTAGATGTCGGTTGTTAACTGTTAGGGATATGCACAAGTAATCTACTAATTGAGTACTTGTTCTGCACAAGCTAGTTGACTATTAAAAAACACTCATGTGAAACACTAATCTGTCCTAAATGTGTCCCGGACAGCAGTGAAGCACCACCCTCCACCTGTCAATCAACCACTGTGCTAATACAAGCATTTAAATTTGCCGGTTACGAGCGACTTTAAAAGGAAATAACTGTCCGATCAGAACATTTGAAAAAGCAAATATATATGCAAGCACGAGAACTTCATGGATCTTCATCAGTGTGTCTGATATCAACATGCAGAGACACAGATGAGAAGCACACACATCTGAAGCTCAGCTAACACTGGTACTCCACTAAAATAATGGATAATTCTTGCTTGAAATGTAGCGTTTGTGCTTAAATTACATTTCAACTGCATCTGGGAGAAACAGTGTGCCGGTTTTGTTCACTTATAATGCAGTAACACAATGATGTAGTGATTGATGAATGTCATCATGAAATCAGAGAACCCCCCCTTGAAATCCCAACACAAGTTGTCACCAGAGACGCATCTGAGATGCATGGTAATGCCAGTTGTAAACAGGGTCAAAGAGATATCATTAAATAAAAATTAAAAATAATTACATTAAAAATTAAAAGAGATATCATCGCATCACTGGTGTGTGCATTTAAGCAAGGCGTGGCAATACTTAGGCCAAAACTGAGCATTTCAGACAGAGGGCAAAAAACAGGGTGGAAATCAATCAATCAATCAATCAATCAGTCTGTCTGTCCGTCCCTTTCTACTATCCATCATCCATAAACCCAACTAACTAGTTAACTAAATAATGAACTAACTATTTGGTTAGTTAATCTCTCTTTCTCTCTCCTATCTATAGATATGTAGATGTATGTTTTTAACAGATGTGTGTGCGTTAACTTGTCAACAACTAGCTGACTAACTAACTAACTAGATGGTTGGATAACTATCTATCTGTCTGTCTGTCTTTCCACCCATCCATCCATCCATCCATCCACCCATCCATCGATCTATCATCCAGCCACCCAACTACTATCTAGTTAATCTCCCTTTCTCTCTTCTATTTATAGAAATGTAGATGACTGTTGTTAACAGGGGTGTGTGCGTGTTAGTAACCAATTTATTAACACATTACTAATTAACTAACTAACTGCCATCCTTCTGACTGTCTGTCTATCATCCATTTCTACTATCAATCATCCATCCATCCTTCCAACTCACCATCTAACTAACTAGTTAGTTAATCTATCCATTCATCCCTGTCTCATCCCTGTGCAGTCTCACTATAAAAAAATGTACAGTATATTGCATTAGATGCCAAAAGACAAATGACACAAGTGTGTGTGTGTGATGTCACCTTCATCATTCTGTCTCTCTCGGCTGTAGGCATCTTCTCCATCTCATCCAATCGGATTTCAGTCTGATAGAGCCACGTGCTGATATGAGCCAAATTCTCATCAAACATCTCCACCTCCTGCCTGTGATTCTACAACACACACACACACAGTATAAGATATAAGCTATTATCTGTATGTACAGAACAAGTAGACACTGAATATATATTTTTATATTTATTATTTTTTTATATTCATCACATTGTAGGATAATTTCATTATCATCATCATATTGAATATTACAATCTTATTATGCAATAATCATGCATTTCTTACCTGATTTCATCATTTTCACATGGCATTGCAAGGCTAGCCTGTTTAAACCCTTGCGTTTTTATTTCATTTGACTAAAGCAAGACTTTGGCTTTTAGAAATGGTCATCTCATGTTACATAACCTTAAAGGTGCACTCAGTAAGTTTTTGTTCATGTCACTTTGGACTTACACTGACACCTAGAGGTGTGGATGCAACATCATTCAAACACAATTTCTTCCAGTTAAAAATGTTGTTGCAGAAAATCACTATTTAAAGCCAGCCATTATGAATTTAATCAATGAGTGAAAGTGTCTAATAACAGGATGGCTACTGACATTAAGCGAGTAGTATTCGGCTGGTCATGTGATCATAACATGGCAGCCCCAATGAGGGGAAACAGCATTTAAAAGGTTACTGAGTCCTCATCTCATGTGAGTCATCATGAGTATATATGTATGTTTCAAAATTGCAATAAATTTCTTTAGGAGTACAACGTTTCTTAATGAGGAAAAAATGACTGAGTGCGCCTTTAATATTTGGGATTATGCAAATGTGAAAAGTTAACCTGGAGCGAGGTGTACATCATGAGCAAACCAGACCATGGATTAAAAGCGAATGGGATCATTTCCTGTGATTGTGGTTTCTGTTTAAATACATTTATGCCACTCTGTGCCTAATTTAAAGTCTGCATCAGTACACCTAATCTGTGCTAAGTTTACAGTGTAAAAAATGTATTCGGTTGTCCAACCAGATAGCCTAATTTGACGTCGTGAAATTCGCGGGTGAAGATTCACTGCTGGCCACCCAAACACACTCACCAGAACAGCACTGAGCCAGTCCTCTATCACAGTGTTCACACGCTCCCAATCCTCATTCAGTTCAAACAGCTGATCCTCCAGCTGAGCTTCACTCCCCTCCACTAACGCCTGCAGGGCGGCGCTGTTCTCCATGATCACAGACAGATCATTCTTCTTCCGTTCAGACTCCTTCAACACACCCTACAGAGAAACACTCCTTTAACACACACATTCTTATCTGTTTACAGACTCAATGAGTGTCTATCAAACACACTCACATTGGCCCATGTGATCTCTGCATCGACATCAGCGGGCATATCCCCTGTGTTGAGTTTCTCTTTGAGTTGAGTGTCAGTGTGGTTCATCCAGGCCTGCAGGGCGGCACTGTCCTTCTTCAGCCGCTGAGACAGAGACAGAGCCTTTTCCAAATCCTGCTTCCCCTCCGTCACCTAGCGAACACAATCAATAGATTTTTAACATTTTTCAATGATACAATGACAAAAATGTCCTTGCTGACTATGTTATATGAGCTAATAACTGCAGTTTCACGGTCTAAGTGTTTTGTATGCAAAACTATTCAACATGTCGTGTTAGGTGCAATTAGGTCTTGGCAATATATATATAGATAATTCACCATAAATGTGTCCAGAAATTAAAAACTTTAAGACAGAGATGTGTTATGCTTTATGCTATGTAAATTTGTAGCAAAAACAGTATTAGTGTTGGTATGCTTGATCCATTTCCATGAATCAGTTCAAACTGTCAAACTCATTTAATTGATTCAAAACTCTGATTCAAAATTGTTCACAGAACTCCCTGTGTTGCATGTTTCATGTATTAAAATGTTTTAGTAAAAATGAATGTAGGTAAATATTGCTGTTTATTACAATGAATGGTTGTATTCTGGTTGCATACAGTTAAAAACAATGTGTAGACGACCATGCCTTGATTATATAAAATTTATATATATTTTTCACTTAATTTTCATTTAACTTCCTGCATTAGACATTTTGAATCTACATGGCAACAATAGTTGTTTGGTTGGATTTTTGTTTCCTGATTAAAAAAAAATATATATATATATCAATTAAAATGATAAAATGTAAGCCATTTCAGAGCAAATACATAATGTCAAGATACTATACATGCAAATGTTATGTACCCGAGCTCCCAAGTCATTGTAGAGTAATTTGAGTGCGGTGAGCTGTTCATCCATTCCTTTAGGATTCTCCGTCTGCTGTTTCTGTACTATCTGTCTGCCTGTTTTAATCACTGTCTCCACCTCCAGTTTCACCTCACTCAAGATCTTATACAGTTTCTGAAAGTACAAAAACAACACACTCACATAAAACACATACAGTGTAAGAGACCGTGGTGACGTGTGTGAGTGTATGCTTGTGTTGACTCACCATGCATCCATTGAGATGGGCTTGAATCTCCTCTGGTTGTGTGTCTCTCAGGTCCAGAACGTGAAGTTCAGCTTTGGCATTTTCCAGAATCCTCTTGCAGTCTAGCATCCGCTGCTCAAAGTTAGCAGGTTTCTGGAACAGCTGGAATTTCGTAATGATCTCACGGAGTTTACGCTAAACAGGACAGAATTTACATACACAATACGCAGTTTACCGACCTTACTATACTACATTCAAATATAAAACACCTTCAAAAGTAAAAATGACATTTAAAAATCATATTCATAAAGTATTTTTCAGAGTATAAAAGTTTGGAGTACATCAGAGTGCAAGGGCATAGGTTTGGTTTGAAAGTTGGTAGGGACATATTGCACAGAGGCAGGAGAAAACCCTGAGATTATCTGTTGTTTTAATATGTCTGGTAATATCAAAATAACATTATTCCTTCACAGCGATGAACTGGGACTAAAAAGCTTTTGAAATATGAAATCATTTGAAATGTCGGTGCTACACTGCTTCCAGCTTCTCATTCAAACAGATAAGGAAAATAAAATGCACTCTTACGTTCATCTACAAGGTATTACAAACTTTCAAGTAAACATGGTCATAATTCATCAACAGTTGATCATCAGCGATCACTTGTCATAAATATCCGATATTCATTGATTGTGAAATGCTCTGAAGCCGCTTGGAATCACTGAATCTAGATTTTCCTGTGTGTTTTTCACTTTGAAGCCCGCAGCACATTTTGATAATCACATTAGGGACATATCGCAATTCTGGTCTTCACGTCCCTGAATTTAAGACTTCTTGATAATCAAGACTTTTGTTATACCATTTAAGATATTTAAGACTTTTTATGACCTTAAATTTTAGAAAACTGAATTTAAGACATTTTAAGAGGATCCGTGGGAGCCCAGCTTCAGACCAAATGTGTTCTTGCGCTAAAAAAAGCAAGATGCAGCCAAACGGTTCACCCGAACCGAACGCGGGTCTAAGGATGCGTTTTTAACAGTTGAAGGTCTTTTTAACTAGACACTAGGAAAACAATTAAAAAACAGTCAGGCGAACAACAGATTTCAGGACTGGTAGTGTTTGTGCTCGGCAAAGGTTTGAAATTATTCTTCACATTTAACATTTCTTTCATTTTCAAAGTGTTTTCCAGGACTGGAAAATTAGTCATCAATTTTCCAGGTTTTCCTGGATGTGTGGGAACTCTGCATTTTGAAATAAAATACCCTAGATGGGCCGGTCTGATGATATTGGAACTATTATCTCCCTTTGAATCATTTGTATATAAACTTGGTTTAGACATCTGTCGGCCCACAAGTCAACCAGCCCACCTACTGTATGTGCTCCCTATGGCCAGTCCATCCCTGATCCCTCATATCACAAGTCTAATTTCCTACACCTTTCTCTGTCCAACCATCTTCAATATAATACAAGGAGCTGCTTGGGAAACAGTTACCTGCTAGGACACAATTTGTTTTCAATGAGAGGGGCGAACGGTTACTGAAGTTAATCATGCGAAATGCGCAGAATTTTGAGAAAATTGTGCCTATGCAAGGATCCTCCACCTCGGCTTAAATGGACATGACGTTTAAACTTTTCCCTTTAAATCATTTTTATGTTTACGCTGTTCATAAATTTGGCTTCAAATGTAGTTTCAAGCTTAAATTGTTTAGGGGAACTTGCCAACTGGCCAAATGTTGGTCGAGATATTTCCGATTTTCGGAAAGTTCCCTACCTTAATCTACACCTATGCCAGAGTGTTTTACCTGTAGCTGGTCCAGCAGGGTGCCTCCTCGCACTGGTTTGCCCTCTGGGGCTGTCGTAGGCACATTCCCCACATTCCTCCTCCTCAGGTCCTCCAGCGTGGCCTCATGGGCTGCGATCTCTGCCTGGATCGCCTACAATCAAAAACACATCGAAGATTAAAGGTAAATTTAAGATTAAACGAACAGGGAAAAAGTTACAAAGTTTGGGTAACACCAGGGGTTATGTTAGCTGAAAATTCTCCTTCATTTATCGATTTTTTGAAAGACTGACTGATAATTCAAAATGTTGTGCATAATTTTGACAGATATAAAAGAAACAAGAAAATAATTTTGACCCAGTGCATCAGTTTTACTTCACTCACTCTCTTTATTTTTCTTACTCTCTCCCTGTATGTGTGCATGTGCCAACATTACGTTTAATGCATAATTCTCAGTTATTTTAGTGGAGTACCTGTGTTAACTGTGCTACATACTGTATGTGTGTTTCTCATCTGTGTCACTTTATGTTGATATCAGACACACTGAAGAATTCCGTGAACTTGTGCATGTGTGTGTATGCGCTTTTCAATTTTTCCATTCAGACAGTTATTTCTTTTAAAGCCGCTTGTAACCAGCAAACTTGAAAAATCATGTTTAAGCACAACGGACAGTTACTAACTTTTACCCAAGAACTCCTTAGTTTCAACACACTCGTTTGGAGAGTCAAAAATGTATTATATATCCACTGTCATGTATACCACTACAATGGATATTACGCCCCTGAATATAACACTAGTACTTATGAAATGAAAGTATGATGGAGACAATTATCGGACATTTTAAAACTCAGTCGGTCAGAGTTACAGATAAAGAGTTTTTCTAGAGCATCCTCTGGGAAAAACTTTACCATAATTAACAAATACAACCTTATTGTAAAGTTTTTCCCAGAGTACTAATGTTGTTAACATTAGTAAATGCATTAGATATCATGAACTAACAATGAAGAATATATTTTTTACAGCATTTATTAATCTTGGATAATGTCATTTTATAAAAATACAATTGTGACGATCTCCATCAAAATGAGTTGGAAGTCGCAATGAGCTGTTTTTGGAAAAACATGAAATTTCGTCAAAAACTTGATTTTTTATTGTTTTTGTTTTGAAATGTTCATTGATGGTTCATAATGCATTAACTAACGTTAACATACGTTCATTTTTTAAAAAATGTATACGTTTATGTATAGAAGATAAAGTGTATGGATACTAAATCTATAATCCACTGTCAGTTCTGTCAATTAAGGTAATTTTCTGTTTTTTTAAATATTTTTAGAAATCTTTCCATAAATATTGCGCAGAATTAACTCTCTTTTTTCTTAAATAACAAAAGGATTTCAAATAAATAATTGGTCATTTTTTTTTTTAGGTTGTTGTTTTCAGTCAGTTGGTCTTTACAGCAAAATCAAATCTTTCTTTCTTTCTGTCTGTCTGTCTAGGTGGTAGAAAAGACTGATAATGGAGTAATCGGCTGACTGTTTTTTTTTTTTATTTTTATTTTTTTTTTTTATTGTAAATGATTAAAAAATAATAATAATAATAAAAAATAAAAAAGATCTTAAGTCTTTCCTTACTATAAAGGGCACAGATATTGAGGCTACAAGTGACCAAAATAAATAAAATAACAAAAGCAGTTAATTGTGCAACCAAAATCTCAATAATAACTAGAAAAATTAAGATTTGGTGCATTACGGGGGACTTTCAACTTTAAACAAGTCAGATATACACCAGGGACTCTTATTTTGAAATGACAGAGACTTGACTAATTTACAATGCTCAATAAGCAAGTATTTACCAAATGACACATTTTACAGCCTATATATTCACCAGATGATGAGTCTATATGTATATGCTTCCCCAGATGAGGTTTATTGCTGAGGGATAATAAAAAAAAAAAAAAAAAAAAATGAGGAAAAAATAAACTATCAGCATAGATTTTTGCTGATAACCGAAAAGTAACTATCGGCACGATAAATCAGTAAAACTGATATATCGCCTAACTCTAAAATATATATATATATATATATATATATATATATATATATATATATATATATATATATACACACACACACATACACACACACACACACACACACACAGTTTAAGTCAGAAGTTTACATACACCTTAGACAAATAAATTTAAACTCAGTTTTTCACAATTCCTGACATTTAAATGTAGAAAATATTTCCTGTCTTAGGTTAGTTAGGATCACGACTTTATTTTAAGAATGTGAAGTGTCAAAATAATAGTTGAGATAATTATTTATTTCAGCTTTTATTTCTTTCATCACATTCCCAGTGGGTCAAAATTTTACATACGTTTTGTTAGTATTTATTAGCATTGCCTTTAAATTGTTTAACTTGGGTCAAACTTTTTGGGTAGCCTTCCACAAGCTTCTCACAATAAGTTGCTGGAATTTTGGCTCATTCCTCCAGACAGAACTGATGTAACTGAGTCAGGTTTGTAGGCCTCCTTACTCACACACGCTTTTTCAGTTCTGCACACAAATGTTCTTTTGGATTGAGATCAGGACTTTGTGATGGCCACTCCAACACCTTGATTTTGTTGTCCTTAAGCCATTTTGCCACAACTTTGGAGGTATGCTTGGGGTTACTGTCCATTTGGAACACCCATTTGTGACAGAGCTATAACTGGCTGATGTCTTGAGATGTTGCTTCAATATATCCACATAATTTTCCTTCCTCATGATTCCATCTATTTTGTGAAATGCATCAGTCACTCCTGTAGCAAAGCACCCCCACAACATTATGCTGCCATCCCCATGCTTCACGGTTGGGATGGTGTTCTTTGGCTTGCAAGCCTCATCCTTTTCCTCCAAACATTACAATGGTCATTATGGCCATTTTGTTTCATCAGACCAGAGGACATTTCTCCAAAAATTAAGATCGTTGTCCCCATGTGCACTTGCAAACTGTAGTCTGGCTTTTTTATGGCGGTTTTGGAGCAGTGGCTTCTTCCTTGCTGAGCAGCCTTTCAGGTTATATCGATATAGGACTTGTTTTACTGTGGATATAGATACTTGTCTACCTGTTTCCTCCAGCATCTTCACAAGGTCCTTTGCTATAGTTCTGGGATTGATTTGCACTTTTTGCACCAAACTACGTTCATCTCTAGGAGACAGAATGTGTCTCCTTCCTGAGTGGTATGATGGCTGCGTGGTTCCATGGTGTTTATACTTGCGTACTAATTGCCTAAAGGCTTGACATCATTTTCTGGAATTTTCCAAGCTGCTTAAAGCCACAGTTATTTTAGTGTATGTAAACTTCTGACCCACTGGAATTGTGATATAGTCAATTAAAAGAGAAACAATATGTCTGTAAACAATTGTTGTAAAAATTACTCGTGTCATGCACAAAGTAGATGTCCTAAACGACTTGCCAAATCTACAGTTTGCTAATTTGAAACAACCGGTCAAAAGTTTTGAAACACTTACTCATTCTTTATTATATATATATATACATATATATATATATATATATATATATATATATATATATATATATATATATATATATATATATATATATATATTATTATTATTATTTTTTTTTATAATAGTAAAGTCATCAAAACTATGGAATAACATAAATGGAAATATGGGAATTATGTTGCGACTAAACAAAATCCAAAATAAATCAAAACTGTGTTATATTTTAGCATCTTCAAAGTAGTCACCCTTTGCCTAGAACTTGCAGACATATACACTGCCGTTCAAAAGTTTGGGGTCACTTGCCTGAAATGTTTCTCATGGTCTTAAAAATCTTTTGATCTGAAGGTGTATGCTTAAATGTTTGAAATTAGTTTTGTAGACAAAAATATAATTGTGCCAACATATTAATTTATTTCATTACAAAACTAAAATTTTATTAAAAAAATAAAAAATATATATATTTTTTTAAATGGATGACTTGGACCGAATAATTAAGAAAAGCAGCCAATAAGTGCCCAACATAGATGGGAACTCCTTCAATACTGTTTAAAAAGCATCCCAGGGTGATACCTCAAGAAGTTGGTTGAGAAAATGTCAAGAGTACATGTCTGCAAATTCTAGGCAAAGGGTGAGCTAAAATATAACACAGTTTTGATTTATTTTGGATTTTTTTAGTCACAACATAATTCCCATAGTTCCATTTGTGTTATTCCATAGTTTTGATGACTTTACTATTATTCTAAAATGTGAAAAAAATAATAAAAAAAATAAAGAATGAGTAAGTGACCCTAAACTTTTGAATGGTAGTGTACTCTTGACATTTTCTCCACCGACTTCTTGTTTTAAAAGTTTTTATTGATTCCATATAACATATAATATATATATATATAAAAGAAAATAACATAATATTTGGAATCACATTATATTATTTACAACCCTTCCTACCAAACATTAACCACCCCACCCCACCACCCAACACAAACAGATACCCCAGTGGTCAAATACAACTGACAAAGATACACAAACAAACAATAAAATAGAAGAAAATATTTAGAAATACATTTCAAAAAAGTATATGTTCAAAAATAAAAAAGGCTACAACATACACATTTAAAAACACATCTCTCTCCACTGTCCCTTCCTGAGAGCCCTCCAAAAAGGCCAAATAGCTGCCCCACCTCCTGATGAACATATCCATGTTGCCTAGACTTCTATATGACAGCTCTTCCCAAGCTGCCACCCTGCCCATCTCCTCGCACCTCTCACAAAACGAGGGGGCTCCGGCTGACTTCCATCCTCTAAGGATAACCTGTCTGCCCACCATAACACCGGCCAGGGTCGAATTCTTCATGTACTCATCTCCTACATCAATGACGCCCCGTCACCCAAAATACATAGCCTGGGGCAAAAGGAGATCCGAGTACCCAATACGTCGGCCATAAAATTCTGGACCCTCAACTAGAACTCCTGTATCTTACGACACCCCCAAAAAACATGGGCGGTGTCTCCATCTTCTAAATGGCATCGCCAGCAGGTGGGTGTGTCCTTAAGAGCAAGTCTATACAATTTAGAAGGGGTCCAATAAAATCTATGTAGAATCTTAAATTGCATAAGGTGCACCCTTGCATCTCTAGATGCAGACTTGATGTTTTTAAGAATCCTAGCCCACACTCCTCCTCCATAATGTTTTGAGGGAATTTAAAGCTCCGTCCCCCAGACTCTGAATTAGCAGGGAGTAATACACTGATACCTCATGACCTTTTCCAAAAGCAGTAATCGCCACTCCCATAGTATCTGCTGCACTAGGGGGTGCGTGCCACTCCCAAAAACAGTGCAGAGTAGGTGCTGCAGCTGTAAATACTTATTAAATTGAGATCTGGGAATCCCAAAATTTTGAACCAAATTTTCAAAAGGACTCAATACTCCACTCTCATATAGGTCACCGAGTGTATTAACGCCCCTCACAATCCAATCTGACCAACAGAAAGGGGACTTATTAATGCATAGTTTAGGTTCTGCCATATGCCCGAGGCTACGTTTAAATAAATATCTGAATTAAACACTCTGGACACTTTTGTCCATATCGAGTGTAAATGCAAAATAACGGGGTGTGACTTAACTTCTCCGATTAATTTGATCGAAAGGCTATGCAGAGGCGAGATAGGGGCAAGAGCTTCCTTTTCGATACAAAACCAGGGAGGGGCTCTCTCAGGTGGAGGCGACCAATGAGCCAAATACCGAATGCATAATAATAAAACAAAATCTTGGGTAGGCCTAACCCACCTTTGTCAATCGGCCTATGTAACTTATTGAAATTTAACCTGGCATGCTTACCATACCAAATGAAGGACATCGCTATGCTATCAAATTGCTTGAAATAAGAGAGGGGGACATCAATTGGGAGAGATTGTAACAGGTAGTTGAATTTTGGAATACAATTCATTTTAATTACATTAACATTCCCAATCATCGATAAGTGTAATGATTCGACCACATCATTCAAAAACCTTTTTTATTAAGGGATCAAAATTAACTCTGACTAAATCAGACAAATTTGCTGGGAATAAAATTCCCAAATACTTAATGCCCTGTTTGGGCCACTGGAAGGCACCCGGCTGGAAGGCCGTTACTGGACAGTACGCTGTCAAAGCCAAAGCTTCGGATTTAGACCAACTGACTTTGTATCCTGAGAACTTGGAAAAGGAATTCATAATTCTGTGGAGGCAAGGCATAAAGCTAGTGGGGTTGGAGACGAATAATAAAATATCATCTGCGTAAAGCAGAAGCTTATGCGCCACACCTCCCACTGGAAAATCATCCTCCTTTCTTATCGTGGCTGCTAATGGTTCCAGGGCAAGACAGAACAATAATGGGGAAAAAGAGGGTAACCCTGCCGAGTCCCCCTATTCAGAGTAAAATAATCTGAAATTAATCCATTTGTTTGTACTGCTGCTACATGGTGTCTATAAAGTAACTTAATCCAACCAATAAATGTACTCCAGAACCCATACATTTCCAAAATCTTAAAAAGATAATCCCATTCTTCCATATCAAATGCCTTTTCGACGTCAAGTGAGATGGCAGCGACCGGAGACTGATCATTCGCTACTGACCACATGATATTGATGAATCCCCGAATAAATCCCACCTGATCTATATGTATAAGTAATGTCATAACTTTACTTAATCGGTTAGCCAGAATTTTTGACAATATTTTTTCATCTAATTGGATCAGGGAGATTGGATGGTAACTTTTACACTCGCTTGGATCTTTTTCCTTTTTAAGAATCAGACTGATCCGGGCTTGTGTCATGGTTGGAGGAAGCTTTCCATTCTTTAATGATTCAGTATAAACTTCTAACAAAAGTGGAGCCAGTTCTGTAGCATAGGATTTAAAAAATTCTGCTGCAAAACCATCTGGCCCTGGAGCCTTGCCAGTCGGTAGGGACTTAATTACCTCGTCAACCTCCTCCAAGGTTATTTTAGAATCAAGAGAGTTTTTCTGCTCAATCGTCAGTTTAGGAAGATCTAATGGTTCCACAAAGTTCCTAATATCTTCATCAGTAGACGAAGACGAGGAACTACAGAGATCAAGGTAGAATTCTTTAAAAGCATTATTAATATCAATGGCCGAGTTAAAAATTTCACCACCAGCAGATTTCACTGAGGGAATGATAGAAAGAGACTCTCTCTGCTTTATATATCTAGCCAAAAGCTTCCCTACCTTGTCACCTGACTCAAAATATGACTGTCTTGCCCTGAATAACCAAAACTCCACTTTCCGCGACAAAATAGTATTATATCTATATTCCAATCGGGTCAGTTCTCTGAGGCCATCAGCTGACATACGGCGCTTCAGCTCTGCCTCTGCACTTTTAATATTCTCTTCCAACTCCACGAGTTCTCGTGCTTTGGATTTTTTGGTGAATGAGGCATACTGTATGATCCGACCCCTAAGAACCGCCTTAAGTGCCTCCCAAGCCACGCCCACAGAGGATACTGAGGACCAGTTTGTCTCCATATAAACATTGATTTCAGTCTTTAGCATTTGTTGGAAATCAGGATTTTGCAAAAGGGACACATTAAGGTGCCAACTATATGATTTCTTTTTCTCTGTATATGGCAACACCTCTAAACTCACCAGGGCATGATCTGAGACTAAGATATTTCCAACTGAGCAATCAACAACTGATGAAATTAGGAATTTGGATATCAAAAAAAGATCTATTCTAGAATAAATCTTAAGGACTGATGAAAAACATGTATAGTCCCTACCAGATGGGTTGAAAAGTCTCCAAATATCCATAAGACCAAGATTTTTTACACATCCTGTGAAGCGTTAATGTTGCTCTAGGGGGTTTACACACTTTTTCTTCACTGTGATCAAGGACTGAGTTCATCAAAAGATTAAAGTCTGATATTATATCATGATGGGTGCCAGCAGTTTGCGGCATCCCTTCAAGATCTATAAAAAAGCCCTGATCATCAGCGTTATGTGCGTAACAATTAGCCAAAATCAACCTTTGCCCTTGAATTTCAGCTAAAAACAATAATGACTCTCCCTAATTTATCTTTAATCTGTTTGAGACATTTGAATTGCAGATGTTTATTAATCAATATAATGACTCCCTTGCTCTTACTTGAGCCAGCACTAAAGAAAACATGTCCACCCCATATCTTCCCAAATTTTTCAGCTTCCTGAGGGGAGAGATGTGTTTCTTGAAGAAACACTATATCATATTTCTTGCGTTTAAGAAAAGTAATAACCTTCCTTCTTTTTATGGGGTGCCCCAACCCATTTACATTCCATGTGGAGAGAGATAGTACACTTATATTAACATTTGACATTTTGATATAGTAGAAAAAATAAATTGTGTGTCAAAAACAAAATTATACAGACCACATTCCCCATTAGTGAAACAATCAAACCCCGAACTTCCCCCTAAACAAAGCAAACAGAAAAAAGAAAAACGTGTGCATTAACCCCACGCACAAGAGCGCCAACTGGCGACAATCCCTCTAAACTCCATGAAAGGTCCATGAACGCCCTCGAGCCCCCACGACAACTTTGCCATCGGATTGCTCAATTTTGCCTCACAAATTTGAGGCAAAATTACATAACAGAAAATACTTTGTAAAATAAACCCCGGCCAATAGGAAGAATGAACACAAAGAACATGTAGATTCATTCACAGAACTGTCTCAAAGGTGTGATCTTCCACAAAACAAATTCTAGCTGATATAAAACTGTTCAGATTCCTCGGACAGACAAACGAATGTTCAGTGAGCCAGCTGTTATGAGTTCAGCGGATGATGTAATCATTCCAATGTCCCGTAAAAATACTCAACAAAACAAACCACAGCCAGCAGGAGGAATAAGCACGAAGAACGAACAGATTAATCCACAGCTGTTCTAAAGGAGTGTTATTCAATACAACAAGCTCCAGCCGCTAGACGGTATCAATACAAAAAGAAACAAAACCAGCATCCCGGTTCCCCGGATGGTCAAGTCAATTCACTCGGAGGCCGCATAAAAGTATATACCATGACTTACGCAATCCGTCAACTTTATAAAAGACATCCTTTGTGTGAGCATGTAGATATTTTGCGGTCATCTGTAGTGTCCACTCTCAAACTGGCCGGGAACTTCAATGCAAAAGTAATCTTTCATCAATGCAAAAGTTTCTTTAAAGAAAAGTGTTATTCACAAAATCAGCCGCTCGGCGAAGCGAACGCAGTTTACTCACCCATTGATTCAATAAAAGACATTGCCTGATTGGGACATGTAAATACTTTGCGACCGTCCATTGTTTCTATTCTCAGTTTGGCCGGGAACTTCAGAGCAAAAGTGATCTTTCGCTGATGTAAGAGTTTCTTACATTCATTGAACCGATCGCGTTTCTCTTTTGTCGAACTCGCAAAGTCTGGGAACAAGAAAATATTATGGTTCTTCCAAGAAAGCTTCCCTTGCTCCTCGCCTGGCGCAACACAAGATCTTTATCAGATGATCTCAGAAATCTGGCCAGAATTGATCGGGGTCTATCTCCCTCAGCAAATCTGTGAGCTGGGACTCTGTGAGCTCGCTCGATTTCCAGCTTGTGGCCTGTTACGTCGAGCAGACTCGGGAAAAGCTCGTCTAGGAATTTCACCATATCTCTGCCCTCCTCATGCTCAGGAATTCCAACAATTCGAACATTATTCCTGTGGCTTCCATTCTCAAGATCTTCAAGCTTTTCAAGGAGATGTTCCAAATCAACTTTGGTCGTGGGCGGATTAGCGGTTAATTCCCTCCCTGAAGATTCCAGAAAATCGATTTGTCTCTCAACATCAGTCACTCTAACTATCTCAGAGAATTTTATTTCCATCGCCATGATCGATCGACATATTACAGCGAGATCCTCCAAGTCAGCAAGAACCTTCGTCAACATCACCGACATGTTGGAGAACTGATGCTGGATCTCCTCTCCCGCCGCGCCATCCAAATCGAGTCCCCAGTCTGTAGGCCCGTCGGGGCTTTCATCCTGAACACGTAAGTGTCTTTTAAAGTCTCCAGAGCCTGAGGATTTTGACTTCTTTGCCATGTTTTGCCTCAAAGAGCAAATGTGTAACTGGGTGTATCATATTTCACCAAATTATAACATGAAAATAATTACAAATTTAGCAAAGTGCGCAGAGCTCGTCGCTCACATGTCTGCTTCTTGCATGGCGTCGTGTGACCCCCTCATTCCACCAACTTCTTGAGGTATCACCCTGGGATGCTTTTTAAACAGTATTGAAGGAGTTCTCATCTATGTTGGGCACTTATTGGCTGCTTTTCTTTATTATTTGGTCCAAGTCATCCATTTCAAAAACTTTTTTATTTTTATTTTATTTTTATTTTAGATTTATAATGAAATAAATGAATATGTTGCCACAATTATATTTTTGTCAACAAAACTAATTTCAAACATTTAAGCATACGCCTTCAGATCAAAAGATTTTTAAGATCATGAGAAACATTTCAGTCAAGTGTTTCAAAACTTTTCACCGGTAGTGTATGTGTGTGTATATATATATATATATATATATATATATATATATATATATATATATATATATATATATATATATACAGGTGCATCTCAATAAATTAGAATGTCGTGGAAAAGTTCATTTATTTCAGTAATTCAACTCAAATTGTGAAACTCGTGTATTAAATAAATTCAATGCACACAGACTGAAGTAGTTTAAGTCTTTGGTTCTTTTAATTGTGATGATTTTGCTCACATTTAACAAAAACCCACCAATTCACTATCTCAAAAAATTAGAATATGGTGACATGCCAATCAGCTAATCAACTCAAAACACCTGCAAAGGTTTCCTGAGCCTTCAAAATGGTCTCTCAGTTTGGTTCACTAGGCTACACAATCATGGGGAAGACTGCTGATCTGACAGTTGTCCAGAAGACAATCATTGACACCCTTCACAAGGAGGGTAAGCCACAAACATTCATTGCCAAAGAAGCAGGCTGTTCACAGAGTGCTGTATCCAAGCATGTTAACAGAAAGTTGAGTGGAAGGAAAAAGTGTGGAAGAAAAAGATGCACAACCAACCGAGAGAACCGCAGCCTTATGATTGTCAAGCAAAATCGATTCAAGAATTTGGGTGAACTTCACAAGGAATGGACTGAGGCTGGGGTCAAGGCATCAAGAGCCACCACACACAGACGTGTCAAGGAATTTGGCTAGAGTTGTCGTATTCCTCTTGTTAAGCCACTCCTGAACCACAGACAACATCAGAGGTGTCTTACCTGGGCTAAGGAGAAGAAGAACTGGACTGTTGCCCAGTGTTCCAAAATCCTCTTTTCAGATGAGAGCAAGTTTTGTATTTCATTTGGAAACCAAGGTCCTAGAGTCTGGAGGAAGGGTGGAGAAGCTCATAGCCCAAGTTGCTTGAAGTCCAGTGTTAAGTTTCCACAGTCTGTGATGATTTGGGGTGCAGTGTCATCTGCTGGTGTTGGTCCATTGTGTTTTTTGAAAAGCAAAGTCACTGCACCCGTTTACCAAGAAATTTTGGAGCTCTTCATGCTTCCTTCTGCTGACCAGCTTTTTAAAGATGCTGATTTCATTTTCCAGCAGGATTTGGCACCTGCCCACACTGCCAAAAGCACCAAAAGTTGGTTAAATGACTATGGTGTTGGTGTGCTTGACTGGCCAACAAACTCACCAGACCTGAACCCCATAGAGAATCTATGGGGTATTGTCAAGAGGAAAATGAGAAACAAGAGACCAAAAAAATGCAGATGAGCTGAAGGCCACTGTCAAAGAAACCTGGGCTTCCATACCACCTCAGCAGTGCCACAAACTGATCACCTCCATGCCATGCCGAATTGAGGCAGTAATTAAAGCAAAAGGAGCCCCTACCAAGTATTGAGTACATATACAGTAAATGAACATACTTTCCAGAAGGCCAACAATTCACTAAAAATGTTTTTTTCTTTTTTATTGGTCTTATGATGTATTCTAATTTTTTGAGATAGTGAATTGGTGGGTTTTTGTTAAATGTAAGCCAAAATCATCACAATTAAAAGAACCAAAGACTTAAACTACTTCAGTCTGTGTGCATTGAATTTATTTAATACACGAGTTTCACAATTTGAGTTGAATTACTGAATAAATGAACTTTTCCACAACATTCTAATTTATTGAGATGCACCTGTATATGACCCTAACACAGTCTCTGGATAATATTATTGGTTTCTGAAAACCCATTATTGGTCAACCACGATCAATGTGTTAAAAAAAAAAAAAAAAGAAAGTGAATATTTGTGGTTTGCTGGGGTTGTTTAGAGGCTGGTTGTGAGAAATGTGTGTGTGTATACCTGAGCTTCCTGTGGCAGCTGGAAGGCATCGATGCGGTCTGTAAGGTAAGAGGTAAGTGTCTGGTCCAGGTGTGTAAGAGCTGTCTGTAGTGTGTGTAAGGCCGTCTCATTCTCTCTCAGAGACCCCAACTGTTGCACAAGACACATCTGACGAGCAGAGGCCTATACACACACACACACACATACAAACAGAACAAATTCATATATTGTATATTAATATACAATTTTGGGCAATAAGAAATTTCAAATATATTTTGTCCCTACTACTTAAAACACAAACACACCTGGTGAGTCAGCTCATCGTAGCGGCAGTTGAAATTCTCCAGTTTTTCGCTGATGAGGTCATCCAGAATCCCTCCATCGATCAGAGTTTGAGCCAGCTCTCGGATCTGTGTCCTGTTATCACCCGGATGACGGAGAACTGACTCCAGAGACTGAGAGAGACAAACGAAGATGACTCTACAGTGACACAGTCAAAGATATGGAGGGCTGAAAAGGTGTAAATGAGATCTAGAGGGAAAGCCATTACCTCTAGAGCTTCACTGATGGCTTCTGTGTTTTCTGGGATGTTCTCTGTGGCCTGAACATTCTCCTCCAATGTGTTCAACCAGCCAGACTCCACATCTAGATACTGCAGCAGCTCAATCCAGCATGACCACACCTCCTGAACATCAACATAACAAGATTACATTCCCAATATACTCATATCAGCAAAACACAAGTGTAAACACACAAATCAGAGCCAATCAAACCACATCTAATGGATGGAGCAAGCATGAAACCATACTCGCAGAGAACATGAAATCAAAACTGACTCTATTTACTCTCTTATTAAATGTTTCAAATCTAATTATGAACGACTTATTGGTACACGTTCTTCTAAAGACAAAAAATGTTTGTGCTCCTAATCTTTCATTAAAATGTCATTTAGCTTGCTCCGCCTCTGAAATTACTTATATATATATATATATATATATACACACACATATATGAAAATCAATATAAAACAATAAGTAAATGTTTATTGCTCAGCATCGTTAACCAATATACTGTATACTATATTAACATGTATAAAATTGCACGTGCCCAGTATGATTAAATCAAATCCCAAAAAGTTCTGCCCTACATTATTTTCTTATGAATAGTCTGTTTAACTCCAAAATACATCACATTATGAAATGTTGCTTTATGTTGCAATTAAACCAAAATGATAATATTACAATATAGTTGGTGTATATGTTTATGTCAGTACCTCAAGGGTATGGCACTTGCTCTTAAAGCGATCACACAGTTTATTGTAGTTCTTCAGGACTTCAGTGAGTTCGCTGCTCAGGTCTTGACCACCAGGGGGCAACTTAGTCATAAACACATTAATGCTGTCCTTCAAAATCTTCACTCGCACTTCCTTCTGTAATACATCCTCTTTGGCCCTCTGAGACACACAAACCACAAAATCCTCTTACATTTATTTTAGGTCTTCTGACTGTTTTTAAATATGTTTGCATATGTTAACCTGTTACCATGTTATGTTATGTGTTATTTTGTTTATGTTAAATTAGATTAACAATAATCACAATCTAAAATTACATACAAGTCACTCTTTAATATTTATTACATTTAACTTATACTGAATTATTACTATATATTATTATATATATATAAAAAACACACACAACATAGTATTTACTATTTAGGCTTGTGTGTTTCCATGCCACCTGCTATGTTATTTTTTATGTTTTATATATATATATATATATATATATATATATATATATATATATATATATATATATATATATATATATATACATACATACATATAATATTCATATTACAACATTATTATTATTATTATTACATTTAACTTAATTATTTTTAATTGTTATATCACATAAAAAACATAACAGAACATTTACTATTTAGGCTTTCTGTCTGTTTTCATATACAGTATGTTTGCGTGTTTACATATAACCTGATACGTTACTTTTTATGTTTTATTTTATTAACAGTAATAGTCTATATATTTAAAAGTAATTATTAATTAACAATTAATACATTTAATATAATTATATTTTATAGTAAATTATAATATACTGTAATTGCTACGATACTGCATTATTCACATAAAAACATCACAAAAATATGGTATAAAAATAAACAACGTAACATTTACTATTTGGGCTTTCTGTCTGTTTTCACATATGTTTGCGTATGTTCACATGTAACCTGCTATATTATTTTGTTATGTCATATTGTATTACTTAATAATAATAATAATAATAATAAATGTATTTACGTCAATATTCATTAACAATTAAATATTACATTTAAAATAATATTAATTGATATATTATAATATAATTGCTGTTATATTACATCTGTATAATAAAATTTTGTTATTTTTTGCAAAAACACGTGACCACATCACATTTGAGGTGTAAAATGTAATCCGTCCTGAATGCGTCCCAGAAGCAGTGAAGTGCCACCCCTCACCTGTCAATCAGCCGATGCGCTAAACAAGAGTTCAAACTTTGGCGTTTACAAACGGCTTAAAAAGCAAATTACCATCTGATCGGATGATTTTAAAAATTGGATACATACACAATCATGAGAGCTTCACGGATCTTCTTTAGTGTGTCTGATATCAACACAGATGAGAAGCACGAACACCTGAAGCTCCTTTAATACAGGTAATCCACTAAAACAACGGCTAATTCTGCTTAGCATGTTGTGTTTGTGCTTAGATTAAATTTCAACTGCATCAGGGAGAAACAGCGCACCATTTTTTTCGCGCTTTCTTTGTCTTTTCTGACTTTGTTGCACTTTATTATCATGCACTGACAAAGTTATTGATGCATGTCATCATGAAACAGAGACCCTCCCCTCCAAATCCGAACACAAGTGGTCACAGGAGACGCATTTTAATACCAGGTGGAAACAGGGTCTAAGTGTTTCTGTGTATAGTTTTCATAACGTTTCATGGTGTGTTCATAAGCAGTTCATAACCTGTGAAAGTTATTTTCATTCTCTATACCTTCATCTCCTGCAAAGCTTCCTCCAGCTCCTCTGGACTCTTGTACTCAAAGTCTCTCATGAGGTGCTCCTCGTCCACTTGAATCATCCACTCTCTCATCTCCGCCAGATCTTTCTTCAGGTTCATCACTTTCTCCTTACCTTCATTCGCACGCTCCTCACGAATCAACAACTGCAAACAAGTTGATCATGTTTTCACAAGCACAGAGAGAACATGTGCAATCCACTTAACAAGATGAATGAACAACCTCTGTTGGGCCTGGAGCAAAACTACTATTAACCAATAAGATTGCTATCATCCCAGTTTAATATGCAGAGACAACTAGAAGGACTACAAACATTGTGGCTCGGTGGAGTCTGGAGTCCCCATTGCAAGACTGTCTGCGTGCTGTTTAAGATCATTCATGTATCATTAATAAACAGAGATGGATGGAGCTTTCTGCACCGCTAGATGTTTTCTTACGCACCTCTTTACTGAGCATGTCCCAGCGTCTCTGACTTTCTTCTAACTTCTTTTGCCCCCAGCTGGTCAGTCCTGGTACTGCACTCTGCTGTACGGCCACCACATTTTCTCCCATCTGCTTCAGAGATGATTCCACAGTCTCCATCTCACCAACAAACTCCTGCGCAGACAGAGTTGTCAACATCACTTATACCGCTTTTTCTGCTATTGTTCCGATAACAGTGGATTTCTTTATAGCTTTGATGATTTAAGCAGTTTACAACAGCAATGCAGTAAAAATACCTACAAATCCTTAAAAACAAGAAACATTTACTTGAGAAGCAAAATGACATAAGATAGTAAGTACAATTTGGGTTTAATTACTATTAGGAATGTTAATGTGACTCCCCTCCACGTCTAAATTACATTTCATGACAATCACATTTTTGATAATTCAATAAACCTAACCATGTGGAACCCCAGAAATCACTTTATTTTCTGTAAAGAGCTGCAGCTCTGTTACGCAGCAGAAACGCTGTCAGTGTGAAAGCTCAATGAGCTGACCTCTGACCTTGCATTGGTTGAGTTCTTCCTGTAGTTTGTCGCCGTGGCTGAGGCCGCTGGTGTCTCGAGACAGAAGTTCCTCAACTGCGTCTACCCAGCGGCAAACCTCCTCACTCTTCACCTGATTAACATCAACAGAGCCAACAATATGAGTACAAAACCATCAGCACATTCATAGCGGATGAATGCAAGGGATATCAAAGCATTCAATTTAAATGTGTTTGATGGGATGGCTCTCACATTAGTGTCCTTCATGCTGCCCAAAATACACTGTAGCATGCCGAGCTGGTCGTGGGCAGCACTAGAGAGTTCAATCCAGCTCAGCTGATCTGATGGGTCTGAAACCTTCTGCTTCTGTTGATCGATCTCTGCGCAAAGAGCCTACAAAACATTAACACAAAAGATTAACACTACATTATCCAATAGTACCCGATCTCTCCTTACACTGTCAAAAATAATAATACACATTATCTCTATGAAATAGCAGTATAAAACAATACAAATTCCCGGCCAAGACTGTACTGGATGTATACTGTAGATATGATTTCACTGGCTCAGTCAGCTAGCTTAGATGATTAGTTATCTACCTGCTCTAAATGAATGACACATCAATAAACTAGGGACATTTTAATTAATATAACTACATTTATGTATAGTAAATAATAATATATACTACAAACTGTTATATGGCTGCATGACTAATAAGGCTGTCCTAATGAGATAAATAAATAATAAAAAAATAAATAAATAAAAAAAAAATAGTAGTTTAAAACGTGTCATTTGTAGAAATGTCATATGTGTGTCAATGGTGGTCTAGTCAAATTTTAAAATAAATAAATAAATAAATAAATAAATAATAATTACATTAATAACTATAATAAAAAAATTTTTCTATATTTTTCTACAAAAAATAACAGATTCAGTGACTTGAAAAATGTCAAGTGGTGTAACTTAAATGCATCAGTATATTATTGATTTAAAAAAAAAACATATTCAAACATTTGTTATGTATTTATTATTTTTCAAATATATATATATATATATATATATATATATATATATATATATATATATATTTTTTTTTTTTTTTATTATTATTATTTTTTGTTATAAGTATTCTCAGGGTTATTCAATTTGACCTGAATAAAATGTGCATTTTCATTACAAAAATGTAAGGCAGATGACAGATGCAGATGGTGTCTTCTCTGTTTTAAAGTTTTATTGGATTTGTATTGTATTTATTTATTTATATTGACAAAAGTATGGCTACCAGCAAGTTGGTTACACAAAACGACTTTAATTTGGAGGAAATTTTTATTTATTTTTTTCAAATAATTTAAAACGTATGCCAACATTTCATTTTCAAGAATTTTAGATTTTACTTATATATATAAGTAAAATATCTCCAGGAGGTTACAACACATACATTTTTTACTTTAAGCCCCAAAAAACTTAGATCAAGAATAAAAAAATACATTATTAAATAAAAATAATAATTGACCAGTTTGCAACTAATATACTGATGGAAAAAATGTCATGCTTTTGAATTGTTTTGGAGGATCTTAACCACAACTTTAAACATCTTACAAACAAGCAAAGTGAGTTCACTGTTGATAAATTTATCCAAGATTTTGATCACTATAAAAGGTAGATCAGGTGATCAGTATAGTTTTACACAGTTTCAAATATTAATAAACAAACACTAAATAAAAATGTATGCATAACAAATATGGCATAATATGCATGTTGGGCATAAAGTCTTTGTTGGCATATGGCAAGAAAATCCTAATCTTGAAAATTCAATGTGCAGCTTGATATTCTGCATGTTTTTGTGTGTCAGAGTGCAGTACTGAACTCACACCAGCAGGAGGAGACACAGTTTCACAAACACACAAGTGCTTGACAACTCTCCAAAGACCACGTTCACTCCCACAGGAAAAAAAGTCCAAACTCTAAAATTAGAAAGTTTCTAATTCTCACACAGTCCAGAATCAGTTCTCGCATATGACAGGACATTATATAACTAGAATTGGAGCAGGACTGTTTCTGACTGTTCATAATGTGTGCAGGGCAAAGCTGAGTGGACACCAGAGAAACACAGCTGGCATCCACAGCACATCTATGCCACGTGGGCACTGCCTGGCATCGCGAGTTTCTTGGCTCCCACAGACAACCACAGGAGAGTATAAATATGTATATAACTTTAAATAAATGCCAGCCTACATTCACTCTCTATGGCTTGTTTTGCCATCTCTGTTGTTGGCTTTCTTCCCATTATTGATACAGTTTAAGAAAGAAACATTTCCAAGTACACTGGCGGCCAAAAGTTTGGAATAATGTAGATTTTGCTGTTTTGGAAGGAAATTGATACTTTAATTCACCAAAGTGGCATTCAACTGATCACAATGTATAGTCAGGACATTACTGATGTAAAAAAACAGCACCATCACTATTTGAATTGTTTTTTTATTTTACAAAAATTTTAAATAGCCAAAAAACTGAAGATTTCATACAAAGGTGTACACTACAGTCTTCAAAGACAAAGGACAACTGGTTATAACAAGGACAGAAAGAGATGTAGAAGGCCAGATGTACAACTAAACAAGAGAATAAGTACATCAGAGTCTCTAGTTTGAGAAATAGACGCCTCACACTTCCTCAGCTGACAGCTTCATTGAATTCTACCCGCTCAACACCAGTTTCATGTACAACAGTAAAGAGAAGACTCAGTGGAGCAGGCCTTATGGGAAGAATTGCAAAGAAAAAGCCACTTTTGAAACAGAAAAACAAAAAGAAAAGGTTAGAGTGGGCAAAGAAACACAGACATTGGACAACAGATAATTGGAAAAGAGTGTTATGGATCTTAAACCCATTGAGCTTTTGTGGGATCAGCAAGACTGTAAGATGGCGTGAGAAGTGACAACCACATCTATGGCAAGTGCTACAGGAAGTGTGGGATGAAATGTCACCTGAGTATCTGGACAAACTGACAGCTAGAATGCCAAAGATCTGCAAAGCTGTCAGTGCTGCACATGGAGGATAATTTGATGAGAACTCTTTGAAGTAGTTTAACCCTCTGGGGTCGACGGACGCGCCGGCACGTCCTGCTGGATTTTTTCCTCATAACAGCGGAAACTACTCTTTTTTGGGCATACAGATAAGTGTAAGACATATAAAGGGTCATACTTTTATTTGTGTACACTCAGAATAACAACAAAACCTTGTGCTTTTGTAAAATAAAGAAAATAAACAGGGTGCGCTTTCAGCCGTCTCTGTCTCCACAAGCATCTTTCTGAAACACGTCACAAAAATGAAGTGAAACTCCGCGAGTACTTATCACACAAACATGAAACATATGTCTAAAGAAAGCTTAAAATGTCTACTTTTAATAAAACAATTCAAATTTAAAACAAATATTCTCCTGCAATGTAATCTGTATGAAACAAAGAGATGTACAGTTTCTCCTGGCTCAGCTAATTATCGCTAATGTGATCACACCCACCAGCAGAGCACGCTATTCATACGGTAATGTGCTGAGGCGATCAATGCAAATGGTAAATGCCCCCAACAATGCCTTAAAAAACATCAAGTACATTCGCTTTTCTGTGCATTTGGAAGATGGCACACTTCACAGGTGAGGAAGCACCTGGATAGTGACGAAGAGTTCACATTTTCCTCAGAAGAAGAGCAGGAATCCGACGATGAACGTTTGCATTTTGAAGAGCGACTTGATCCAGCCGAGGATAAAATTCCAGATAAGTAAGTCATTTGTTTTACTTAAATATTAGTAAACATGCTATTTTATATAAACATGTACATATTTTACTAGCTGGACTATTTCCAGACCTGCCAGCCAGGATTCAGAGTATTGACTTTTGAAATTTGTCCTAATAGGCAAGTTTTAGTTACATTTAAATGTTGTTTCGGCTAAAGCAGGTATTTAAATTGTATGCTGTATGATATAAATATGATATGTAATATGATATAAAAATAATATGAATTTTTAGATTATATTTTAACTAGTGTTTATGCTGCCTCATTATCATCAACGACACTTGTGCTTGCAAATATCTGTTCAGGTGTAAATGTGTAAAATGTGCTGTAAATATGCCCATATTAGAAAATCAGCATATTAGAATGATTTCTGAAGGATCATGTGACACTGAAGACTGCAGTAATGATGCTGAAAATTCAGCTTTGATCACAGGAATAAATTGCATTTGACAGTATATTCAAATAGAAAAGTTATTTTAAATTGTACAAATATTTCACAGCATCACTGTTTTTGCTGTATTTCGGATCACATAAATGCAGCCTTGGTGAGCAGAAGAGACTTCTTTTAAAAAACATAAAAAAATCTTACAGATCTAAAAACTTTTAAACGGTAGTGTAGGTCTAAAGTTTTTAAGTAAAGTCTTTATGTAAAGAAAATGAATAGTCAGATTACCTCTTTTAACTTAACTGATTTTGTGAATACGGTACAAACAATACATTCAATCATTAAGTCTCCTCACATTCATTCTCTTTCAGGGGAGGGGTCTTTGTCTCCTCAGGTGTGAATCACATCAATATTCATGATCATTCACGCCTCCTCGCATATGGCCTTTCTAACACTAAAAGTGTCTTACAAAAGTTAAATGACTATATTGTTTTGTATGGATGAGTGATCAGGATGGTTTTCACACCATTTTTGTTGCAAAAACTCTAGGCTACAAGATCCAATTCTCAAAAGTCTTGTGAACAAATGTTTAGTATGTGTTATATGGCCTTATTTCAGTGACTTAAAATGTTTGTTTTTTCAAAAACCACACATAAACGTTATTTTCTCAAAAATACAAACATGTACATACATGTTGTTCACATATTATTATAGCCCAGTTTGTGCTGAATACAGTGTTATCAGACTTTAGCCATTAATATGTTTATAAGCAACTGAAAAAAGCACAAATGGCAAGGCATGTCAAAACTTCTCCAGGGCCCAAAACACCTGGAGAACACCTTTTTTTCCCCTCTTTTTTTTAATTGTAATAGTGATTTTCACATTATTAATGTCCTGACTATACATTGTGATCAGATGAATGCCACTTTGGTGAATAAAAGTACCAATTTCTTTCCATGAGAACAAAATCTGTACATTTTTCCAAACTTTTGGCCGCCAGTGTATGTCTCTATGAAAAGCAAATGTTAGCTAACAGATTGCACACACAGCTTAGGTGGACGATCAGCATATGGAAAAACTTTAGACTAACACACAAACTCAAGCAGGGTGCAGAATTAACAGTCACCAAGCCCCAAAAGCAAGTAAAAATATGCTTTGGTGAGTTACTTGGCAGTTGGAAGATAACTCAATTAGAAACTGCAATATTACATGGTTTAAAATTGCATTGTACAATGAGAAAAACAAAAAAACAAACCAACAAAAAAAAAACATATTTTTAACCAGCATCTTTATCTTGGTTTCCAATAAAAATATTGATACATCCTCAACCACTTTAGCTCTCCATCATTTTTTGGTTGCAGCCTGCATTTTTCACAACAAAATTCAAAGGCTCAACTTCCACACATTCAGTGGACTAAATATTGATCTAATTTTACAGAAAACTCTCACGGGCCAGTCACTCTGTCAGACTGGGTTTTTGTCTTGTGTTTCATTGTCTGTCTTTGTGTGAGTGTGTGGTTTCGGTTGTATTCCCTGCCGTGCGCTCTTCGGTCTGTCTTGTTTAATGTCTGGAGTATGGTGTCTGGGTCCTGACTTCCTGTCTGGTTCAGTTTCGGTCTGTGTTGGGATCTGGACACTCATTCTCCATGTCTGTCTGTTACTGATGTGGGTGCATCGTGCTTATGTCATCTTGGCAGCATGCACTCGCGACAACAGTTTATGTCTGTTTCTCGTGAACATCAGTACGCCTCGCATTGTGCTGCGTGCCCGGGTCACGAGCTGTCTTCACGCTGTGCTGAGGTTCGGTCACTTTGGTCTGAGATTTAGGGTTTGTGTGTGGCTTAACTCTCGCACAGGTGTCCTTTCTTGTTTTGTCGCCTGTTGCGTGCATTGCGTGGCGTTTGCCTCGCGATGTATGCTCAGGTTGCATTTAGTGTGAGAATGCATGGCATCACTTGTTTGGCATTGCTACGTATTCTCTCGTCTTGTTTGTCAGATGGCATGGGCATATATTGCCTTATTGTCTTGGTGATGTTCGCTCATGCCATTCAGGTGTTTTGTTGTCTTGTGAGAGCACGTGTCTTTGTTTTGTTTCTGTATCATCACGTGTTTCTCTGTCTTATGTCATACCCTGTCTCCTTGTTTGCCCATTATTAGTTTATTAGTCACACCTCCCCTGTCTGGTTAACCTGTTGATTTCTCTCCCTATTTTAGTCTCCTCGTGTGTGCTGTCCAGTGCCAGTTTGTCATGTTTCCAGTCTGTCTGTTCCTCTTAAGTCAGTTGGTCTGTTTCCTCCTACCCTGGTTCCCATAGCCCAGTCTGGTCAGTCCTGTTACCCCTGCCTGGATTATTTACATTGTGTTTTTTCCCTTCGGGGTAGTTTATGTTTATTTTTACCCCTTGTGGGAGTTTATATTCGTTTTTGTTTTTTATAAATAAATCCCCTTTTACTCTGCAATTGGGTCCTGCCTCTGCATTCCATGACAGAACGAACTGGCCAAAATGGACTTTTTTTTTTTTTTCCCTCAATCCGGTTCACGTAAGGAGACTGTGCAGGTTATGGCAGGAGGACATGTCCGTGTGGGGGTATGCCCTTGAGTTTTTATCATTGTCCTTGGGTCTGGGATAGAATCAGACCTGTCTAATCGATCTCTTTTGGGCAGGTCTGAACGAACCTTTTAGATCTTGGGTCCCAGATCGGGATGAGGATGGAGGTTTTCTCGAGGCAGTCAGGCAGGCTTTGAAATGGGAGGAGTTTGTTCCAGCCTGTGCCTCGGAGGACTTCCAATCCTCATCCCAACACAAGGACGAGGGCACCCCCCACACTGAAGTGGACACCTCGGCCGAGCCCACTGCTGCTGACCGCCAGGAGGCGGAGGCTGCTACAGCAGCAGTGTCCCTCTCTGTTCGGAAGAGGGCACCTACTCCTCAGTCACTGCCAGAGTCCATGGGCACTGTTCCCCTGCAGCAGCCAGCGCCCACAACCACAGAGGCTGTTCCCCTGCTGCTGCCAGCGGCCACAGTCACAGAGGTCATTCCTCTGCTGCTGCCAGCGCCCATGCCTGCCTCGGTCAACGAGCCAGCGCCCACGCCTGCCACGGTCAACAATCCAGTGCCCACGCCTGCCATGGTCAATGAGCCAGCACCTGAAGCTTCGTCCGTCCCAGAGCCAGCATCGGAAGCCTCGTCAGTTCCAGAGCCAGAGCCAGCACTGGAAGTCTCGACTGCCCCAGAACCAGCACCTGAAGCCTCGGCCATCCCAGTGCCAGCGTCCTCGCTCACGAAGGCAGTTGCCACAGCCGTGCTCCTGGCTGCCCGGGAGAGGAGGAAGAGAAAGGCTCCTTTTCCCTAGTCGCTGCCAGCATTCCTGGCCACGGAGGCCATTCCCCTTTCACTGCCTGTGCTCACAGTCACTGAGACTGTTCCCTGTCCCTACCAATGTTCACGACCAAGAAGGTCATTCCCCTGTCACTGCCAGTGCTCACAAACAAGGAGACCGTTCACCAGTCTCTGCCGGTGTTCACGGCCATGGAGGCCGTTCCCCTGCTGCCGCCGCCAGTGCCCGAGTCTTCCACAGCTTCACCCCTGAGCCTTCCATGGCTCTGCCCCCTAAGCCGCTCCCTCCTGACCCCTGTCCAGCGGCTGCTATCCAGTTCACTGCCTCTTGTTCAGCGGCTGCCGCCCAGTAATGTGCCACATCTGCCCTGAGGCTCATCCCAGGCTGCCAGACCCTACCTTTGCCTTGAGGTCTCCTCCCAGGCCGCCAGACCCTGCCTTTGCCCTGAGGCCTCCTCCCAGGCCACCAGATCCTGCCATGTGCTCTTCGGTCTGTCTTGTTTCATGTCTGGAGTCAAGTTTGGTTTCGGTCTGTGTTGGGATCCGGATATTCATGCTCCATGTCTGTCTGTTATTGATGTGGGTGCATCGTGCTTATGTCATCTTGGCAGCATGCACTCGTGTCAATAGTTTATGTCTGTTTCTCGCGAACACAGGTGCATCTCGCATTGCGCACCTGGGTCGTGAGCTGTCTTCACGTTGTGCTGAGGTTCAGTCACTTCGGTCTGAGATTTTGGGTTTGTGTGTGGCTGAACTCTTGCTCAGGTGTCCTGTCTTGTTTTTGTCACCTGTTGCGTGTATCACGTGGCGTTTGCCTTGTGATGTACGCTCAGGATGCGTTAGTTTGAGAATGCGTGGCATCGCTTTGTTTGCCATTGCTACGCATTCTCTCGTCTTGGCTGTCGGTTGGCATGGGCGTATATTGCCTTATTGTCTTGGTGATGTGCGCTCATGCCATTCGGATGTTTTGTTGTCTTGCGAGAGCATGTGACTTTGTTTTGATTCTGTATCGTCGCGTGTCTCTCTGTTTTACGTCATACCCCCCTCCTTGTTTGCCCATTATTAGTCACACATGCCCTGTCTTATAACCTGTTGATTTCTCTCCCTATTTTAGTCTCTTCGTGTTTGCAGTCCAGTGCCAGTTCATCTTTTTTCCAGTCTGTTTGTTCCTCTCATGTCAGTCATGTCAGTCGGGCTGTTCCCTCCTACCCTGGTTCCCATAGCCCAGTCCGGTTCCCCGTTTCCCCTGCTTGGATTATTTACTTTGTGTTTTTCCCCTTTGGGGTAGTTTATGTTTATTTTTCCCCCTTGTGGGAGTTTATGTTGGTTTTTGTTTTTATAAATAAATCCCCTTTTACTCTGCCTCTGCATTCCATGACAAAAACCCGGCAAATAAAAAAAAAAAAAATCCAATAATTTATTAAGAATAATTTATGTTTATAATCTTATGATGAACATTTTCTTAAAGATTCTTTTTATCCTGTCTTTGCGAGCCTGTGATTCAGGCACTGTCTGCACTATGTCCCTGCTTTACACTCCTCCCTGTTCATTCCACTAGATGGCAGCAAGCACAAGGAAACATTTTCCTTCACAACATACAGATCTAAAATGAAGGTGACACTCTAACACAGCTGAGCACTTGTCATGCCCATAGGCATTCAGGCTATTTTGTGATCCCAGCATCCCACGCACATTCCTCACTGTTTCTTTTGGAAATCTCCGCCTCTGAGTGGACTAGAAGCTTCATCTAGATGTCGTTGGAAAGCTAAGATTCTGAGATTCTCTGAGAAATAACACTGGATTTTTGTGCCCAAGCAAGCTCACAGACAAGTAGAAAATGGCTCAAAGAAGCAGTGACTGGATAAGACATGAGGTCTTTAATGACTTACAGAGATCATATTTCACTTTGTGATTCTTTGGATAATCATTCGAATGATAGTGTTTGGGCAACAAAGTAAACTACAAAGTCGCATTAAGGCCTTTTTTTTTATATTTAATTACATAAATAATCTTTTAAAAAACTTGTTTTGAGAAATAAGTTAACTTTTTGACCCTCACATATGCAAGTGATGTATGTGAATTGAAGTTGAAAACATACAAACAGTCAAATAAAGAAAATATTCATGATGGCTTGCAATGGACAATGTACCATCAGATGTTTATCTAGGATGTCTTAAGTTATTTTTTTTATTTATTTTCCTCCAGTACTCCATATGTCCTCATATTATGCCTCCAAAATGAAAATCAAGTTTGTGTGACAAATGCAGTTTCTCACCTTGAAACGGAGACTGGCTTGTATGTTGCGAGTGGCACATTGACTGTGACTGTTTGTCACAAATAATTGAATAATCCCACAGTCATAGGGATAAAAACATACATAGTTCTTCCAAAAAAAAAAAAAATCTCATCATTTACTCACCCACATTCCATCCCAGACAAACACAAAGAAGATTTTTAGAAGAATTTCTCAGCTCTGTAGGTCCATTCAATGCAGGTCACCGGTGTCCTAAATTTTGAAGGTCCAAAAAGCACATAAAGGCAGCATAAAAGTAATCCATATGACTCCAGTGGTTAAATCCATATCTTCTTTAGTGATATAATAAGTGTTTAAAGTCACTTAAACTTAAATAAACGTAAACGTTTAAATTATCCTCCCTGCCCAGTAGGTGGCGATATGCACAAAGAATGTGAATCGCCAAAAACAAAAGTGAAAGTGGAGATTTATTGTAAAAAATTACTTAAATATTGATCTGTTTCTCACCCACACTTATCATATCACTTCTGAAGATATAGATTTAACCACTGGAGTCTTATGGATTTCTTTTATTCTGCCTTTGTGATTTTTGGGGATTCAAAGTTCTGGTCACCATTCACTTGCATTGTATGGACCTACAGAGCTGAAATATTCTTCTAAAAATCTTTGTTTGTGTTCTGAAGAAGAAAGAAATTCACACACATCTGGGATGGAATGAGGGTGAGTAAATGATGAGAGAATTAAATTTTTTGGGTGAACTATCCCTTTTTATAAAAATAAAGCCGGTAAGAAATATGTCAGACGAAAATATTTTCTTGATTTACTCATCATCGGCAAGTGTTGTAGAGAGTTAATTTTGTACTCTGCATACATGCATCCCTGCAAACAAACCTGAGCTTTGATGACTGCCTGTTCAGCTGTTGTTATGTCTCTGACATCATCTCTAATAGCACACAGTCTGGACTCCATTTGCTGCAGTGCTCTGGACCCCACCAGCCTGGTTAACACTACAGACAGAGAGAGACAGAGACAGAACTGCATTATATAAAGTCAGGTGGAAATTTTGATCCAAAGTGCATTAATAGAATATTCAGCAATTTTCAGTCTACAGTGCACTGAATTGGCAAAAGCTAGATTTTTATTGGTTGAAAGATAGTACAATAGTGTAGAAATGCTATACTAATTATATCTGTAGTATATATTATTTTGGGTAAACATACTGAAGACTTTACAGACACTTAACACTGCTCATCTCCACTCACAGTCACAGATATATTGTTTTGCCACTGAGAAGACCAAAATAACTGACTGTGGCTTATTTGGGTTTGTCAGTATGTGTGTTCAGGTGGATCCCAGATGTTAGGTCAACAATTCAAATCATGGTAAATAAGGTTTCCTATTGTCCCACAAGGGACAAAATTCCCCAGGAAGGTAAAAGCTTTCTTTTCTGGATTCTTGTTTTGGCCTGTAGTCAAAAATAAAATAAGTAGTCAAAATATAATTAGCTTTATATAAAAACAACAGAACTCTATGCTATGTACTAATGTAGATAGCCAAGTAAACGTGTGTGTAGGTGGGTGGGTAAGAGAATTTGATCAAGCTTCAAGACACTTCTAGCACTATGAAAACCATTAAAACACAATCTCAAGATTAAACATTTATACACTCATACTTGAAACTGTTTCTAACATAATACAAACCCACTCGATGGTTTATCTGGGTATGAGTGTATAAAAGCTTTCACAGGAGCCACAGTTGACTCATACTGACTTTACTACCATAAATAGACTGCTTTCTCTCTGTTTACCTCTCTCTTTCTCTCTGCTGTCGTTTGCTCCACAAATGATTTACTTGTTACATAATTCATCATTTTAATTTGAAATAAGACTGATGAGAACACGGGAAAGGATAGAGAACGAGGTAGAGGTGTGTAACGCCCCCTTGGCACTGATTCAGGCTTGTAAAAACCTCTGTGGGCCTCAATCCTTCGGTCACACTCTGTAGCTCTTTTCCAAAATATACTGAGCTGCCTAGACAAAGTCTTTTCGAGGGTTTTTCTTCAACTTGAGGCACTTTCATGTAACAGGGGTTGGTTTTTCTTTTATTAAAACGAACAGATTTCAACTCTTTTATATATATATATATATATATATATATATATATATATATATATATATATACACTGTATATATATATATATATATATATATATATACACTATATATATATATATATATATATATATATATATATATTTGTTATTTTTATATATTTTTTTTTTTGTTATATGAAGGTCTCATTAAAACTGAATTGGAAACATTTTACCAGGCCTTCATCATTTATTTTTTGGTATTTTTCAAATGCCTTTTATGTATACTGTAGATTTGACTACTTTAGCCTTGTCTCAAACCCACACTTAAAAAATTAAACTATGAAAATCTATTATAAAATAAGGGCTGTCGATTTAACGTGTTAATTCAGCGCAATTAATAATTTAAAAAAAAATAACGTGTTAAAAAAATGTACGCAATTAATCATATTCCTTCCATCTGAGCAATTCAAACTTGAACTACCACCTGTTTTCTCCAGGGGGCAGTAAGCGGCACTTCAGCTGTATAGGCAACGCGCAGCTTATACAGAGAACAAACCAACCCTTCAGCAGACAGCACAGAAAGGGGACGCATTCAAAAAACAGCTTGATGGAGCGCAAATCCAAACTTAGGGATCTTAAGACGTGTTTTTCTAAGTATTAAAGTTCGTTTAACTTGACACAGTGACCTAATAATTCATATTTAATATGCTTTACTGCTGAGAAAGAACCAAGAAGGGAACTCTTTTGACATCACCCACAACACGGAAAAGTTCAAATCCAGAGTTTGGTAACATTGTCATATTCATATCCAAATTTATCATGTCTATATATGTCTCAAAGATCCAGAAAAAAGCATTGTTTATGTTGAACATTAAAGTTCACATCCACAGAATTGAAGTCATAGCTCTTCTGGTCATTAGCGCATTTTCCAGTGTTCCAGTATTGTGTCATGGTCATTACAGTCAAGCTCCAATATGACATTAAAGAAGCATAAAAGCACCATTTAAGTAGTCCATATGAACCGTGCATTATATTCAACGTCTCTTGAAGCGATATAATAGTTTTGTGAACCGCAAAAGGATGTTTAAAAGGTAAATATACAGTCTGCGGTCTGTTACCTTGTGATTCCCACACCTAATTATTACATGTTTAAAACTATTATAATCATAACATAAACATAAAACATAACCCATTTATTGTTTGAAAATTATTTCTAGCAAGTTTTTAAAGAATTATGATTGCCGCACAGTTGTGGCATAATTTCCACCACACCAAACAATTTTGCCTCTAATAACGGTTTTTTTTTTTTTAAGTTAGTGTACTTTAACCAAGTCGACAAAAGTGTCATTAAAGAGCATGCTTGAGATGAAATATGAGACCAGTGATGTTTGAAGAAAGAAATACTCTAATCAAGCTGTAATTTAGCTAATTATGCAAATATTGTGAAAATATTATTTGTGTGTAGTTATGAAGCAAAACATGTTAGCTATGAAATTAGATTTAGCAAGACAAGAGAGTCACAAGAGACGAGAGATGGAAAATTCATTTCCATCAGCGTCATTTCCAATACAGAATTTGACCCTGTGATGTGAATTTTCATGACTTTCAGAAAACAATATGACATAAATATCCTGTGATGCATGTACATACATTGTTGGACATTGCAAATGGCAATAGCAAAAAGTAGTAGGGACATGTCCCACCTGTTGCACCTATAAATGACGCCTATGGGAGCAACAATATGCTGCCTTCTAAAGCCTAGTGTACAACATGACTCAAGCTCATCTCCTATGATGTTTTGAGTCGGTAACTGGTCTGCAACGAGAAGTCTCGGATCACACTCCTGCAGCATGTTGAGAAGAGTCCCAGACGCTGCGACAGTTTTCAAACCAGCTTGATATCTAGACGTCTTGTCTTCAGGTGTGCGAACTGTCCTGATGAGTGAAAGACCGACAATGAGCCACAAGCAATGAAATATAGAGCGAGTGCTAGAGGAGGGCAAGGTATTAGGAAGCAGAAGAAAAAAATTATAATTTGAAAATAAAATAAAAAATCATCCACATCTCCCTACCAGCTGTCTTTATTATTTTCAGCTGTTTTTATCATTTTTGCCTTCGCAAATTAGTGCAAATACATGTAAAAACGGCCACAAGCTGTTCTTTCATGTTTGTTGGAAGAGGAGAGCAAGGTATTGGGTAGCAGGCGACAAAAATAATAAGAAAATAAAACCTCACCCACATCTCCCAACCCGCTGTTTTTATTATTATCAGCTGTTTTTATTATATTTTCCTTTGCAAATGGTGCCAATAAAGCGCAAAAATGGGCGAAAGCCACTCTTTCATGTTTTTTGACATGTTATCAAGAATAAACTGCACGAGTTTGTTAATGAACTTCGTTATCTTAATTTTAAGATGCATTTTTGGTGATGCGTTTGAAACGGGACGACGCTAAGGGCAGCTGAATTGGACGGTTTGGGTTTTTCTCCGGTTCTGTGCGGATTTAAAGGGAAATAAGCGTACGATTGGAAAATTTACAAAAGCGAATGCATGAACATGTACAATAGGGACACAGATATGAGCAGCATGCACACTAGAAGCTCAATTACAGGTACTGCACTAAAATAACTCAAAATTCATTTTTGCGAATAATTAACAGAAACTGTGCACCGGATTTTTGCACTTTCTTTCTCGTCTTTTACTTTTTTGCGCTTTATTATCATTCAGTAAAACACAGACGTAATGATTGATGTATGTCTTCATGAAATCAGAGACTCTCTCTCCTCGAAATCCGAACACAAGTGGTCAAAAGAGACGACCAGGTGTAACTGTGACATCCTGCTTGTACATTTGTGATCGGATCACCCAAAACTCTTCTTAATACCAGGTGTACACATAGCCTCAGTCAGGGATGAATGGTCGTGTAGTTGATAAACTACAGTCCTGACGTCCAGTCGCACCACAACGAGGACTGTGAGTCACAGGGCACCAACTTGTCTTAAGATACCTTCTAGTGGCAGAAAATTCTAAAGCATCGCATGTATCCTTTGCAGTAAAGGCAATTCCAGAATGCATTGCAACGTGCTCATTAAAAAAAATCCATCCAAGATGACAGAAGATAGACATGCCGACATTAAATACAATTATATTTCATGCATATACTGTTTAAAATACAGTGAGATTTGAGAGCTACGGTGGTGGATTAGATTCTGTGAATAACTGCTCTGTTCTTCAAACAAAGTTTTTGAATGGCTTCAGAAGACTTGGACTATAGAGCTGGACTACTTTTATGGTGCTTGTTTGTCCTTTTTGTTGCTTGATAGCCCTAGTTACTGTCCACATTTGTTGTGTGGAAGAGAGCAGCTTAGACATTCTGCTAAACTTCTTTTGTGTTATACACAAGAAGAAAAAAAGTGCAACGGGTTTGGAACAACAAGAAAGTGAGTAAATAATGTCAATATAATAATGATGCAAGTAGGATGAACCAAATGTTCAGTTCTTCTGTATTGTTGTATTTCTCTATTTCTCTATATTCTTACAAAGAAAAGTTGAACGACCAATTCCAAAAAATCCCAGTGCTCACTGAAATTGCAGGCTGGCTGACATACTTCAAATGTTTTGAGTGTGTTGTGTAAGGGTTGTAATTAGGACCTGTGCTGATGTCCTGCTGCCGTGTCTTGAGCTCTTGAATAACTGTGCTGTGGCGTGATGCCATCACTGTCAGACTGGGTTTGATGGTATCAGGAGCACCAGGTTCTGCAGTCAGATGCTCACCCTGGACACAGAGATCTTCCACCTGCGGCTGCAGCTTTATCAGCTCTGCTATCCGACACTGAAACACACACATACACACGCTAACAGATCTGTGCTGCACTGCACAAATCAGATAAATGTCCTTAAAACAACTAATACAATGAAAAGAGACCTCTAAAACTGAAAACCAAATTATTCAAACAGGCTAAAACCAAAAATAAATATAAATAAATAAGCCTTTCCAGGTTATACAGTACTTGACCCCAAAATCAAAAGAAATAAATGAGAAATTATATTTTGCATAAATAAAATGAATCTTATTTAAGGAACATAATGACACACAAACCCCCCAAATATTCACTGTAATGTGTCCAAATATTTTACATTTTTACAGTAAAAGTGCTTCAATATATTAATTAAATGATCATTAATTAATGGTAGTACAACAAATACTACCATGATACTATAAAATTAACCAATGATAAATACTGTACAATTTTTTTAGCATAATCAGAATTTAGAGGGAAAATGTAATTAGCTGGCATAAAAATTGTGTAATAGAAAAATACTTTTAAAAATAGGCTGCATTTTCTTTAATCAAAATATAATTTCTTGTTTCCTCTCTTTTTTGACTTTGGGCTTTTTTAGTTTAAATTTATGTTTTTTTTTTTATTTATTTTTTATTATTATTATTATTACTATTACATTACATTCTTCCTAAAAATATTATAAAAGTCCAGGTCATAGTTCACCCCAAAATCAAAAGAAATGAAAAAGAAATTAGATGTTGCATAAAAAAAAAAAAAAAAAAAAGTATATTTTTAGGACAGTTAAGACTTTATTTCTATCACAATTCATCACAATCAAACCTATTGTTCTAAAAAAAAAATACTTGTAATATATATATATTTATTATTATCAAAACGTTCAAATTAAAGACAATACAACAAATACTAACAAGATGTTTAAATACTTTCAATTTAAATGTTTTAGTTTTTTTTTGTTTGTTTGTTTTTCACTACATTGAGAAGTTGAGGGGAAATGTACTAAATTGTTATAAAAAGTCACAACGCAAAATAGTGTAAAAGAATAATAACAGCCGGCTTCATTTTCTTTAACCAAAATATAATGTCTAATTGATTTATTTTGCTTTTGGATGACTTTGGGCTATTTTCAGTTTAAATATTACAATGTTTTACATATTATGTTACATGTTTACATGCAGGTTTTTTAAAATATTAACAAAGAAAAAAAACCTGTGGTGGAAATTTCAATACATGTCTACTTAAACATTTCAATTAAAGTTGGATTCTCTTTACATTTGATCTGAGAACAGCATTGAAGTACTTGAATTGTGATATTTGACTGACCTCACACTCATTTTTGAGTGTCTGCAGGTCCTGCTGGTCATCTTTTGCTCTAAACCCTTCAGTGGAGATCAACCATTTCTCCTGCTCCTGAAGAACTCCATCTACAGCCTTCCATCCTGAGAGAACCGCTGGCAGACGATCAAGAACTTGAGCTCGGTTCCTCAGATCCTGCATCAAGTTCTGACAGCCCTCCCATTCCTTATTCACTAAGTCCAGACTGGAATGAGCCTCATCTGTGGACAGACCCTCTACACAACAGAGATGTGTACATTACGTCAGTAGGAGAACCATCATTCTACTCAATCTTGAGGAATTAAAGTCCATAAATCCATACCTTTCTCCAGCTGTTCAATCATATTTTCTCCTTTCTGCACCACCTCTTTCAGTGGCCCCTCCCTCTCAGCAAGCCCCACCTCCATAGCCTACAAAAAACCATATGAAAATATTCAGTAAAATCAAATATTGAAGTAATAGTTCACCAAAAAAATGAAAATTCAGTCATCATTTACTTACCCTCATCTTGTCCCAAACCCATATGACTTACCTTCTTCAGTGAAACACAAAGAGATGTTTTGCAGACTGTCCAACCAGTTCTTGTCCAAGATGCACCATAAAAGTAGCCCATATGACTCTTGTGGTATAGTCCTAGTCATTTGGAATACTTTTATGATACCTTTATGGTGCTTTTTTGTAATTTTTGGAGCTCGACAGCCTGTCTCCATTAGTTTTCCTTTTACAGAAAAGAGCAGCTTGGACATTCCTTAAAAATATCTCCTTTTGTGTTCAATGGAAGAAAGAAACTCACATAGGTTTAGAATGACATGAGGGTGAGTAATTGGTGGCATAAATTATTATGTATGTATTTGTCACCTGTAGTTTGCCTTTCAGATCAGATGAGTCTCTTGCAGCTAATGCAGATGATTTCCATTCAGTCAGTCGGGATAAAAGCTCGGGAACATCTATTTCAGCTCTAAAAAAAACAAACATAAACATCTCATCACAGTTCACATATGGGAAATATGTGTGTGTGTGTGTTTTAATGTACAGTGACCTCAAAAAGGATATAGACACTAATGTCATACTTAAAGGGGTCATGAACTTTTCTCTGCTCTTTATGAAATTTTGTATAGTTGTATTATCTTCCCTTAGGTCCACTGATAATGTTAGTGACGGAGTGTGACGAGGAGGAGGGTGTGGCTGGGCCGTGATGGAGCACAGCCGGTGCTAAATCTGCTGATCAGTGGGAGAGCGAGATAAGGGGCAGCCGGAGACGCCGGGTCAAGAGAGAGAGATGCACGCGGCCACATTGTGTGTGTGTGGTTGTGTTATGGTTTATGTTTGTTTTATGTTGAGCTTTGCATTAAAACTTTATGTTGACTGTTAAGCCGGTTCCCGCCTCCTCCTTGCCCATCCTTATTCTGTTACAGTGGACGGCAGTGCTCCATCACGGCCCGGCCACGCCCTCCTCATCACACGGTTCATTAAAACAGTCATAATTTTGTAATATATGAATTTTCGCCCCTGTCTCTGGCCCTCTGCCTGAAGTGCCTTCTTAAAACTTCAAAGTAAACACCCACTGTTCTGGAGTGCTAACATTGTGCAGCCCTTCGAAATCAGCCATATTTGAAACTCAATCTGAAGAGAATGAACAGCCCCACAATATAATAAAACTACATTTCAGGGTTTACACATAACGCACATCCAACACATTGCATCTGAATATATTAAACTGTTCATCTGAAGCACAACTGTTAACACTCACCCTGTCTACACCAGACGCTTGAGTCACGTCAAAAGCAATAGAACCCATTATAATCAATGATGCTGTCTACCATGAAAGTGTCCGTTGTGGCATGTCGTGTTGCACCGACAGTAAACAGATGTCCCGTTTCATTTTGTGCTGCACACGCTGGTGCTACTACTGCCAACAACACAAATAAACAGTTTAGAAAGTTCGTGTCGACGCGTCCAGTGTAAACAGTGTGTCAGTACCATAAACTATCAAACTGTCATGACATTTGAAATATTCATGAATTAAATGGCTTACTTGCTGTTTTGCATCGGGTCCAAGTGTTTTAACTGGCTCATCTTTCAATAACAGTTCCTTTGCAAAACTTGAATCGTTTTATGACTGTTCACAAGTAATCCACGCTGACAGCCGAAAAAACATGCAATCCACACTGAAATAAGCTAAAGAAATCCACATGACGCACATACATAATCCAAAGCACGGTGTAAACTAGACGCACACACATCCAGTTTCTAGTATCATTCTGCACTGAAATTCACATCGCCGGAAACACAGCCAAATGGCCAATGACATCCATCCAGTGTATGTTTTCATACACCAACAATTACAAATAGTGCAGATGGGCGAAAGAACACGTAAATGATGCGTTTGTGCTCAAAACAGCAAGAAGCAGCAGCTGAATGACAGAGAATAGATTCTCCTCTTCAGAGTTGTAACTTGACACCACATCTTTTAAAAGCAGCGCAAGATATGTATCAAGCGGTCATAGACGTCTGTCTGTGCATGTTGATATAAATACAAAAATAATTGAAAATAGTCCAGATGGGTCCCCTTTGGTGTTCAGGAATAGTTAGGCCACAGTAGGCCTTGTTTGTCCTCTCTCAGTTTACGAACTGAACCACGAGTGGGCGGGGCCAAAGGTGCGTTGATGTAAAAGTAGGTGTTGATGTTTTTAATGTTATTAATGTTGATGATGCGGGTCATGAATTAATGAGCCTGCAAATGATGTAGGGAAGTCGTGGAAGTAGAGAATGTGGCGTTTTTGCAACTTGGTTTCAAAAAATGCTTTTATTGCATTGGGGATTAAGTTTTGAGTTCTGAAATTTACAGTAGATTTTTATAGTAGAAAAACTTCTTATATGTCAAAATATCAAGGACAATTTATCCTCATGATATGACCCCTTTAAAAATGTCTGAATGTAATTACATTTGATGACAAAATTTTGCTTGAAAAATTTGTAAATCTTTCCTTGCAAGAAAAGCACATTGACATTTCATTATCTAATACAATAACATTGATCAATTTCTGTGTGTGGCATAAGTGTTCAAATACTTTTTGGAGCCACTGTAAAGTGCATTTAATGCCATCAAGTTCAAGAGATTTTTAGATTTTCTACAGGGAAGACACACTGGTGCGCACTTACAGCCTCCTGAGCTCGCCGTCTGTATCTAGATGTCGCCGTTTTGGTGGGGCTGGTGGCGTTAACTCCCGGTCGCTGCTGGTGAAAGTCTGCTCCATCCGCGTCGTTACTGTTGTGATCGTCTCCATGACAACCTTTTCCTGTACCTGGGACCCCCTGGTAACAGACACCGCCTCAGTAACCTAGACAACAAAACACAAATTTGGAATGAATGTTCATACTAGAGACAGACCGATATATCGGTTTAACCAATTAATCGGTAACAATTTTGGAACAATCGCTTATCTGCAAAAATCTATGATGATATATATATATATATATATATATATATATATATATATATATATATATATATATATATATATACACTATATTGCCAAAAGTATTCGCTCATCTGCCTTTAGACGCATATGAACTTAAGTGACATCCCATTCTTAATCCATAGGGTTTAATATGACGTCGGCCCACCCTTTGCAGCTATAACAGCTTCAACTCTTCTGGGAAGGCTTTCCACAAGGTATAGGAGTGTGTTTATGGGAATTTTTGACCATTCTTCCAGAAGCGCATTTGTGAGGTCAGACACTGATGTTGGACGAGAAGGCCTGGCTCGCAGTCTTCGCTCTAATTCATCCCAAAGGTGCTCTATCGGGTTGAGGTCAGGACTCTGTGCAGGCCAGTCAAGTTCTTCCACACCAAACTCGCTCATCCATGTCTTTATGGACCTTGCTTTGTGCACTGGTGCGCAGTCATGTTGGAACAGGAAGGGGCCATCCCCAAACTGTTCCCACAAAGTTGGGAGCATGGAATTGTCCAAAATCTCTTGGTATGCTGAAGCATTCAGAGTTCCTTTCACTGGAACTAAGGGGCCAAGCCCAGCTCCTGAAAAACAACCCCACACCATAATCCCCCTCCACCAAACTTCACAGTTGGCACAATGCAGTCAGACAAGTACCGTTCTCCTGGCAACTGCCAAACCCAGACTCGTCCATCAGATTGCCAGATGGAGAAGCGTGATTCGTCACTCCAGAGAACGCGTCTCCACTGCTCTAGAGTCCAGTGGCGGCGTGCTTTACACCACTGCATCCGACGCTTTGCATTGCACTTGGTGATGTATGGCTTGGATGCAGCTGCTCGGCCATGGAAACCCATTCCATGAAGCTCTCTACGCACTGTTCTTGAGCTAATCTGAAGGCCACATGAACTTTGGAGGTCTGTAGTGATTGACTCGCTATGCGCCTCAGCATCCGCTGACCCCGCTCTGTCATTTTACGTGGCCTACCACTTCGTGGCTGAGTTGCTGTCATTCCCAATCGCTTCCACTTTGTTATAATACCACTGACAGTTGACTGTGGAATATTTAGTAGCGAGGAAATTTCACGACTGGACTTGTTGCACAGGTGGCATCCTATCACAGCACCACGCTGGAATTCACTGAGCTCCTGAGAGCGGCCCATTCTTTCACAAATGTTTGTAGAAGCAGTCTGCATGCCTAGGTGCTTCATTTTATACGCCTGTGGCCATGGAAGTGATTGGAACACTGAATTCAATTATTTGGATGGGTGAGCGAATACTTTTGGCAATATAGTGTATATATATATATATATATATATATATATATATATATATATATATATATATATATATATATACAAAACAATCACTGACACATTCTGGGGATTTGCTGTCCCTTAAGCTTTCATCATTGACAATATTCATTTACTGTATACTAGTGCCCGACTGATATATTAGCCTTTCACCGATATATCGGTATCGGAGTATATGTTTACCGTTTGTGTCTGTTGAGTGTTAATTTCACACTACGTTGTTACCTTGTTGGTGAGACACAGTGCTGGAAAGTAAATAAAGTCCATCTTTTACTCTCCGTGACAAAGAGCTTATAGCTAATCACGTAGCTACTTTCATTGTTGTCAGCTGAGTGGAAGCTAATATGTAAACATGTAGTCACCAAACTGTTTTGTTCAGGATTCACAGTTTGGTACCCCTTCAACCAAACAATTCCAGTCTTTGCATTTACAAAATGTAATATTTAAAAGTCTAGTTTTCCACCGTTGAAAGTTTCCCCTGAACTTGTATAGCAGAATACGGTGTAACACCGCTGCCGCTGGTTTTCTCTTGTCTCGGCAGGTGTAAATGCTTCTTGTTTTACAACCTGCCCCTAATTGATTGGCAGCATTAATATAGTCAGCATTTGACTGATACTAAACAGAACTGATGTTTATTTAGCTATTTATTTTTATTTATTCTTTATTTAAATGGTCAGCAATTGACTGATAATAAACAGTACTGATGTTTATTTAGCTATTTATTGTATTTTTATTTATTCTTTATTTAAATGGTCAGCAATTGACTTATACTAAACATACAGTACTGATGTTTATTTAGCTATTTATTGTATTTTTAATTATTCTTTATTTAAATGGTCAGCAATTGACATACTAAACAGTACTGATGTTTATTTAGCTCTTTATTTTATTTTTATTTATTCTTTATTTTAATGGTCAGCATTTGACTGATACTGAACATACAGTATTGATGTTTATTTAGCAATTTATTGTATTTTTATTTATTCTTTATTTTAATGGTCAGCATTTGACTGATACTAAACACAGTACTGGTGTTTATTTAGCTCTTTATTTTATTTTTATTTATTCTTTATTTTAATGGTCAACATTTGACTGATACTAAACATACAGTACTGATGTTTATTTAGCTCTATTGTATTTTTATTTATTCTTTATTTTAACGGTCAGCATTTGACTGATACTAAACATACAGTACTGATGTTTATTTAGCTATTTATTGTATTTTTTATTTATTCTTTATTTTTTCAGTGTTCATTTCTAGAATTTGTTGACAATGTATAATAATAATGTCAAATATTCTTTAATAAAAATATTTAAGAAAGCAGCCTCCTGAGTACCTTTGCATAGTCATATCAGTGCAAAAGCTGTGTTTTCATTCCAGCTCAAAAAATTAACTATATCGGTCACCATATCAGATGTGAATTTTCCCTCTCTAAAATCACAATCGATCTCAAAAATCCCATATTGGTCGGGCTCTACTGTATACTCACTTCACTTCAACCCATATTTTGTTAGTTATATAGGCTATAAAAAGCATAATTTGGTAAATACTTGTGTATAGAGCATTGAAACAGAGCCAAGTCTCTGTCATTCCAAAATAAACGTCCCTGGTGTATTTCAGGCTTGTTTATAGTTAAAAGTTCAATGTTATGGACAAAATCGTAATTTTTTTTCTGGTCATTTTTGGGATTTTGGTTGCACTATAAACTGCCTTCAGGATTTTATTCATTTTGAAATCTTGTAGCCTCTATGCCTGTCATAGTAATGAAAAACTAAGAATTGTTTTTTAACATTCTATAAATCAATAAAAATAAAATAAAAATACTATTGGCCGATTAACTGGTTATCTGCCTTTTCCACCATCTTAGTTATCGTATCGGCAAAACCCATTAATGGTCGACCTCTTGTCCATAGAGAAAACTGGGGTGCTGCAATTTAAAATTGGTATTTCAAGTCTTCTATATTCCAAGTCTTCTGTAGTCATACAGTAGCTTTGTGTGAGGAACGGAGCAAAACGAAAGTCTTTATTCACTGAAAATCATGCTTCTGCATTTTCAAACGAGAACCACTGACATAAAAACTGGCATGACATATCATCACACATTTTATAAATATATGTGAACACAAATGAGATTTGAGAACAGCAGAAGAGATGAAGATTCAGCGAATAACGACTTAAATTTCAGTATGTTCTTCCCACAATGCTATCATATATCTCCAGAACACTTGGAATATAGCACAAAAGTCATTTGGACTTTTTCTCCCTTTCTCTTAGGGAGCTTGACATCCCCTAATAACTAAATGCTTTCATTGTAAGGACAGGAGCGATAAAAATATATATATATATATATATATATTGCTGTGTGTTCCACAGAAGAAAAAAGATCGAATCATGTCTCTGACCTGACTGGAGCAGTCCTCCAGTTTCTGGACCAGGTTGTCCCAGCGTTGGGTCAGCCCGTCTGTTTCAGACTTGATCTTCTGAGCTGCGGCTGGACTGTTCAACAGATACATCACGTCCTGTCCAGCATCTGACAGAGCACTCAGGGTCCTTCGCTTCTGTGCCATGTCCTCTTTAAGACTCTGCCATAGGGTCAAAGGTCAAAACAGTGACGCTCTTACAATGTTAAAAAGGAACAGAAAGGCTTTAGAGGTGAAGTGTGTAATCTTTGTGCCTCTAGAGGCACCAAAATGAATTGCAAAACTAATAATTGTTCCCAAACACTCTGTGTTTTCCATTGGTTGGAGACACTGATAGTCCCACACCAAACTCCCATGCCATTTGTTAAGCCAGATGTTGACATCAGTCAGTATGCTCAAACAAATGGAGCTATTGTATATTTTGATAGTGCCACAGAGTCACAGTGTTTACACTTTTCAGGGGACTCAACCTATAAACTTCTTTCTAACTTGTCTCTGCATATGAAAATTTGATAGGAGAAAGAAAATTTTAACACCTAAAAACATTACACACATCACCTTTCAGGAAAAAGTAGCGGTTGACTAGGAGATTATTTGTGAGATGGCCTAAATATGACCATAATGCTGTATGTTCCCTGTAATATAGTTCTTGGAACATTCAGTACACCCTAAACTACAGGTTAGTAGCTTAAACTACAAAATGTTTTACTTTGAGTAATCACTGCGTGTTTGTCTACTCACGGCTAATCTGCGGACACTGGCGTTTATTTCACTGGGGTCTTTGAAATCACTGGTCTGAGCTTCACTTAAGGCCTTTTCCTTCTCTGCCAGCCAGGATCCAAACAAACTCTGAATGGAAAGGAAGACAAAATAAAAAAAAAAAAAAAAAAAAAGAAGATGCAATTAAAGTAAGGAAAGAAAGTCATTCAGGTCCGGAACAACATGACAGAATTTTCATTTCAATGTGATCTATCCCTTTAAGTCTCTTCTTAATATCTGCTTCAATTCTCATCACCGAACCCTTTGACATCAAGTGTAAAACGGCACCAATTTACTCTAAATTTATCACAGATAAAAGTGCATGATTACGCCATGGATCAGTTTAGCAGTATGACCACAGACTGATGGAAGTGGTGTAGACAGGCGACATGGGAGAACAAGGTCTTGTGCACTCGACACTAATGATGTTCTGGGTCAATGGTAATGGTGTCTGCAGGTCATAACCACCCATAATTCAATCTCTCAGTCTCTCAAAATGCAGTCTGATCTGTTAAAAGAGCAACCTGACACTCAGATGCATTCTATGAACACACAGTCCAAGCCAGAGGTAGGAGCAAGTCACACATGTGGAAGTCTCAATGAGTTATCTGTCAAATGACAAACGGTATTCAGAATTATTGGTTAATGTTTTTTGTTTTAAATCAGTAAATGACAGATAATTTTTGGTTAAAGCAACCCCTGGATGAGTTGTTCTGTCGTTTACAGTTTTTGTATCAATTCATTGTTGTTGCAATAATATACTGTATACTTTTAGACAGTATTTTATTATCTGTCATAAATGCACATAACATAAAAAAATTCAAGTCATTGCTGAGTCATCCACTTCAAGTCTCGAGTCATTGGTCCTCGACTCAAAGTCAAGTCCAGTAATTAAATCAAGCAAGTCACAAGTCCTGAAATTCGCAAATCGAGTCAGACTCAAGTAAAGTCATGTCACTCAAGTCACCCACCTCCAAGAGACACAACACAAAATGTCCTAATACCTAGCCTTGAGGCACATCATTTTCTAGAAGTGTGACTATAGTAACTTCAGGATTATGAAATTAATGCAGTTCAAGTAAGGATGGGTAAAAGTACCCGAGTAATTGAAAGAGACATCAATGTTCAATCATGAAAACACATTAATTGCGTGGCTTCAAAACATCTCAAATCATTCAAAGTCCAGTAATAATGACATGCAAATAGCCAAAATAGGCTCTCATTTCTAATTGTATTATTTGTTATAGTGGCATTTTGTTGTGGTAACTTGCATCCCAGAGGTTAAAGGGGGGACAATTTGCATTAGCACTGTACATGGTGACTTTCCGTCTGGGGCACCAATGCTCAACAACGCATTGCAGAATGTGTAACACCAAGACACTAAATTGAACAGACACAACACTTATGTTGCAAGAAGTTGAAAATAGGGATGCAATGATATGCAATTTCTGGGCCAATACTGACAACCGATAATGATTTAGTTCGACATATTTTATTTATTTATTTTTTTAAACCCTTTAAAACTGGACATTTTTGTGTGTTACTTCATGAAACAGAATATGGAAAACAGCATAAAGTAGCGTACTTACCGCAGGTGATCCAGATTAAAAAGAGCCCCAAAAACAATGTGACACTGTGCATACATGTTCAAATGATCCTCACAGAGCGGCGTGACATATTTCCTGTATACGCACACTGACCAATAATATATCGGCCTCCAATATATCGTGCATCAAAATATGATGGCCAAAGATTCTTGACTGATGCATTTCTACATAGGCCAACAAAAATAAAAAACAGCACATACGGAACTCGCTTCATCTCTCAGAGTAACCTTTTGAGTTATCCACACTTAAGTAGTCAAAATGACCAAAATGCACATCTCTAATCTCAGATCTCACCTGGTCGTCGAGTAGTCGCTGCCACACCAGCTGAATTTCCTCAAGTTTGTTCCAGCGCTCTTCTGTCCAGCGACACACCGCCGCCCAGCGCTCTCCCAGTGACTGTGAGGAACAGCAGGAAAACAAATTTATTCACTTAATGACTTTACACACACTTTCAATGGCCATTCTCTCAGCACTGGGAGTATCAAATGTCTGTCCAGTTCCAAGATTCTGACTGCACTTCATCCACTGAATTCTCAGCCTTGGCACTGCGTCCAACATTAATAGATTTCATTCCTAAGAGGAGAATTCAGTAAATCCATGGAAAAAGCTGGAATCCACTTGTTGAGGAGAGGTGTGCCGATTCTTTTCTAAGTCATCACACGTAGGCAAAAAAATCCAACAGACTTTCGTTGAAGGTGGGACCCGAGTAAGAATATTATAGAGACTTGGGGAGCATAGCCCTGGCACCTGCCCACAACACCCTATCATTGTGGACATGACCATAAAAGGACAAAAGGTCTCAATTCCATCCCAGGCATATGTGGACAATGATTCTCAATGTAAGACAATTAAATAGACATCTAATTAAGACTTCTAAGACCAGTGTATCCTAAATCATCATCATATAAATAGTAAAACTGATCCTAAAGCAGACTCTAGCAGGTTATAAATGTGAGTTGTAATCTACCTGCAGTTGGTCTTCCAGGGCAGCGGTGGCGCTCTCACCACTGTTCTCATCCACAACCACCACCATGTGTGTAAGAGAGTTCACCTTCACCTGTTCCACCTCTAGGTCATTCTGCAACATCTGACGATGTAACAAAGAGAACAAAGGTTAAAGGTTAAACGTAAAGGGATGGTCCAAGCACACTGTAGTTTTATTACATTGTTTATTACATTATAATTGTTATGTTGCTTCATGTGCTCACAAATCTTTAGTATTCATACTTTTACAGTCATTTTTGTAATACAATGGTTTTTAAAGGAATATTTCAGGTGCAGTAGAAGTTAAGCTCAATCGACAGCATTTGTGGCATTGTGTTGATTACCACAAAAATTATTTAGAATCTTCCTTCAAGGTTACAGTGAGGCACTCACAATGTAAGTGAATGGGGCCAATTTTTAGAGGGTTTAAAGGCAGATATGTGAAGTTTATAATTATATAAAAGCACTTATATTAATTATTCTGTTAAAACGTATTTGTTAAGCTGTACAGTTGTTTAAATCGTTGTTTTAGGGTTTATGGCATTGCGTCTTCATGTCAATGAAGTTGTAAAATTGAACATAACTTTACACAGAAAAGTTTAGTAAGCGATTTTTATCACACTAAAATTATGTTAACATGCATATTGTTTCCATCTTGTGGCTATACTTTTAAACAGTGAGCATTTTAATGTTTACATTCACTTCCACTGTAAGTGCCTCACTGTAACTTCGATTTTTGCTTTTTTTAAAGAAGAGAAGGGACGAGTCATTTGTTTTTTTTTTGTTTGTTTTTTTTTGGTAATCAATATCATGCCACAAATTATGTAGATTGAGCTTTACTTGTATTGAACCCGGAATACTCATTTAAATCAGGATAAAATAAACATCCATCCATCTTCTATAGCCGCTTATCCTATGTATGATTGTAGTAGATTTTAGGGTGGATCTGAAATTTGTGACTGAGGTTCTGTACTAAGTATGAAAGTGTCCAAGTGCCTGTCTCCATAAATAGTGTGAAACAGCTTGGGTGCTCTGGTACCGTCCCTGTGAGACTGTGTGTGTGTTTTCCGCTAGCTGAACAAACACGCTGAGGTCGTGTTTGTCTCCTATTCGCTAGGGCGTGTGCTGATTTGCTCATTCATTCATTTCTCACTCAGCCACTCAATCTCTCTCTCTCCTTTCAGTAGTCATGATAAATTCTCATTGGAATCAGAAAGTCATGCACGCACACAAAGTTATGCACACACACAGAGATTATGACTTTAAGTAATTCATTAACTTCTCAGATCCCCACTAGCATCCAATGAGAATGGTATCTTTAAACGGACCAATAAAATGTCTCCCTTACTTTGTGCTGCTCTATCTGAGACACATATCCCTCCATGCCTCCTGCTATTGGCTCTGTTTCCATTTTACGGATCCGCCCCTCGGTCTGTGTCAGCCAATCGGAGAGCTGCTGGAGCTGCTGTTGTTGAAGGTCCATGAGAACTTCATGAAGTCTGAAGATGGAGGAATGACAACAGAAATGATATATTGAAGATGTGTACACTAATGAAACGGGAGTTTGACAGGAATGTGTCTGCACCTGGACTGGCGGTCCATACTGTCCACCCGCAGGCTTTCCCAGCGTGCATTCAGCAGGGTCATCTGCTCTCGGATCTCCATCTCCTCTTCCTCACTGAGGTTGCCCTGAGTGATCAGCTGGTTTCCCGCCTGCAAGACGTTGCCCACACTGCTCTGGTGCGCCGTCAACTCCATCATGAAGGCCTGTGGGGCCAAAATGATACATTAATAACTAGGAAAACTACACAGACATAATTAGATTAAAGGACCGTTCACACCAAACACATTTTAGTGTTCGTCTCTGCTATTTTTCTATGTCACTGGATGGACAACTTTGATTTTTGTGCTGCGTCCAGCTGTTTTTTCAGTGTTTTGCACAGGATTGCTGCATTTTTTAGATGCAAAAAACCATAAACTTTTAAAAGAACATTTGAGACACCGGCATTCTTTTATTTGAGTTGTGCTGTGTCTAGTTTTTTTTTTTTTTTAGCACAAGAACATGTTTCGGTCTGAACACAGCTTTAGACTGTTCAATGCCCTCTAAACAGATCTTTTCAAACAGTTACATGTTTAAAAGGAATGTTTTGAAAGCTATAGCAGAGGAAAAGATTTTCAGTGAAGAATGACTTAAAATCCAGTCTGTTCCTCACACAAATCTGTTGGACATAAAAATTCCATATAAGGCCAAGTCCACACTAATTCATTTTCCTTTTGAAAATGCATTAATTTCGCTACGTTTTGGCCTTCCATTCACACTCAGATGGCGATTTTTGTCCAGTGAAAACAGAGCTTTTCGAAAATGCTCTACCAAGTGAATAAATTTGAAAACACCATCGTAGAGTTGTACTGTGTACATAGGAAATAAGGCTGGGTGATAATACGAATATTAGCAATATTATCGTGAACATTTTGCTGATGATATAAAATTAGGGAATATCACTAATATCGCGCTAGTGTTAAAAGTTAAGCTTAGTTTTCTAAAATGGCACAAGTAGGCCAATTTCACTCTCCCTTTTCGTCTTACGAGTACGACAGCTTTAAGACAAGAGATGTACTGATGGGGGAGGGTCTGTTTACACATCATTAGCAAAATAGCAACAGCAAGCGACACAGTTGTGGAAAGAGGCACAGGAGGAGATGATGATTTAGTCCCCAAAAAGAATGTAACATCTGTAATATGGGGATGGTTTGGCTTTAAGGAAACAGATACTGAACAAAATACAGTCTTTTGCAAGCTATGTAAGAAGATTGCCACAAAGTTTGGTAGCATAACCAATCTCTTTCACCACCTCAAGCAGCATCCTGTGGCGTACGAGGAATGCATGAAACTCAGCGGGCCATCACTTGCCTCAGCCTCTTCTTCTGCTGAAAAATCTGGTAGGCCTTCCATCCCAAAGCAAACAGAGCTGGTTGAATCATTCTCCTGTGGTGTGCCATATGCGAAAAATAGTAAGAAGTGGGAAGAAATTATATCAGCGGTTACGTTTCACATAGCCAAAGATATGATACCGGTCAGTACTGTGGAAAAAATCATGTTCAAGTGGCTGCTAAAGACAATCGACCCCCGATATAATTTGCCGTGTCGTAGATACTTTGCTCAGGAAGCACTCCCGAAACTGTATTTTAAAGTTTGCGAACAGCTGTCACGAAAGTTATCTCGGATAACGCAATTCGTGACCACTTCCTACATGTGGATGAGCATAACCTGCGAACCCTACCTCAGTCTAACTATACATTTTATTGATGGCTGGGAGCTTAAATCCACTTGTCTGCAAACCAGTTACTTTCCCGATGAACACATGGGTGAAGTCATAGCAGATGGATTACGTGATGCACTTGCGTCTTGGAATTTGAGAGAGGAGCAGCAAGCATGCATCTCAACTGACAACAGGAGCAATATTGTCAAAGCGGTTGAGTTGAATAAGTGGACAAGGCTGCAATGTTTCTGGCATCGCCTTCATCCTGCTGTTGGTAAGTGTTTCAAAATGAGTAATTTTATGTAAATTGAAACTGCAGTTGAATACATTTCCAAAGTGTGTGTGTGTGTGTGTGTGTCAGGGAAAAAGCATGGAGTAGGCTTTGGTTTCACACTTAATTTGTGGAATGGTTTGGACCATAACAAAGTTAGCCTGTTACCTCACTTAACTTTGGTGAGGAACGGGGTAAATGACATACCCAAAATAAAAGGTTTTGAGTCCCTCTGACTGCACACATAATCAAGTATCTTTAGAAAGCTAACACTTGAGACTTTACTATGAAATCTTCAAAATTACTCAATCTGTTACTAACACAGAGATAAAGTGCAAACACAAAAGAAAAAAAATCATATTTCACACTTATTATGAAATAAATACAAAATGCTGTGGGATAGACACCTAAAAACACAACAGGCTAAAGCCCTACCAAGCTGTGTTTCAAATTTGAAAGTGATACTAGCAAAAATGAGCTTTCTGTAAGCCATTATCTAAGTGCTTGTCTGTGTGCCTTTCAGAACACCCAGCGTTGTCAAGGCGACAGGGCGTGCACGTTTGAATCTTCCAATGAGAAGTGTTCTCACTTATGAAATGACGTGATAATGTATGCAAACTTTTACCACACACATATTGCCGTATTCGTCATTTCATTGGTTACATTTCCTCATAAATTAAAACCCTGTAGAGGGCTACTGGTAGATTTCTTTTAACCAAACATATTTGCCTATGCATGAACAGACGTCATCGGAAACAGCTGTTCTCATGCGCTATTTTGTAAATCTATGAAGCTAGTTTTATTCAGAAAACATCAGGGGTTCAATACTTCTGTTCCAGACACTCTACTAAACGCATTTATACAGTTTGTTTTATCGAAGAGCACGTTAGACGCGCATAGTTTGTCGAATAAAAAGGATGACGTCATCGTGTTTACCGATTTCATGATGTAAACAATGGAAGTTCTATGGATTTTTATACAAGTTTGCATGTTTTTGGCCAAAGATTTACTATGGATGTCGTGTAATGGACTATTGCAGTCAAAACCGACAGATGTCATAATTGCTGGATCAAAATCTACACTGCTATAACAAAAAAAAGGTACGGACTTCCTGTTTGTTTGTTGTGCTGTCTATTGTGCACTCTTTACACAAAATAAGAAATCATCAGCTGAAAGTCATTTAGATTGATCAGTGCTTTCATTGGAAGGAATCTGCAGCCTTAGATCTTTTAAATGGTGTACTGGTTGAACAGATTACTTTATAAAGCGATACTAAACACATGTGCTAAATGTAAACAATTGAAAACAAAGGCCGCCTGTGGCCTTCGGGGATAAACTGGTTATAGGAAATTGACTGTATACAAAATACAGATTGTATCCTTTTTTCAAAATATTTTCACAGAGAGAAGCATGAGGGATTCCCGCATTGAACGCAGTATTAGTGTGTGCAAGAAAATTATGGCCAGCTTCTCACACAGCTGGAGAAGGAGAAGAGAACTTTCCAATGTCCAGAAGGACCTCAAGTCTACCAAGTCACCATCTTATTACAGAGTCACCTGCCAGGTGGGGATCCAAGGAACAAATGATTGCTCGAGTCCTGGAGCAAGAACCAGCCATAACCAACGTCTCTGCCTCTGATAAAAAGACAAGACATTTGGTTCCAACCTGGTATGACCTTGAGGTACTGGAGTCTGTTCACAAAGCTCTACAGTCCCTTCTAGATTTCACTGATGCTTTGTCCAGTGAGGACTATGTGACAGTTTCCTGTATCAGACCTGTGCTTTCTCTGTTTAACACCAACAACCCTGCACCTCAAGAGGAAGATACTGACCTCACCAAATCAATCAATAGCTCTATTTTGGAGTACCTCAGTGGCAAATACTCTGATCCTGAGACCAACAGGCTGTTGAAAATTTGCTCCCTCACTGATCCAAGGTTTAAAACCACTTATATTGAGGACCACAAAATTGAGGAGGTGAAATCCCAAGCTGTTGACGAGTTAGAGTCCCTACTTGCTAACATCTATTTTGAACCTGACACTGTTGTGTCCACACCAACAGCAAGTGCAGAAGCTCCACCTGAGCCACCAGCCCGTAAAAGAAGTCAATGGGGAGCTTCTTTAAAGAGGCAGCATCATCATCTTCTTGTAGTGCTTTGTCCCAGAGGGAGGCCATTGAGAAGGAACTGGAAAGCTACTTGCAATCTGCAAATGCTGACAGTGAAACAAATTTACTTCAGTGGTGGAGAATCCATGAGGAAAATTTCCCAAAATTTGCAAAACTAGCCAAGAAGTACTTATGTGTTCCAGCAACAAGTTCCCCATCTGAGAGTTTTTAGTGCCAGTGGAAACATAGTGTCATACCACAGAGCATCTCTTAAACCAGAAACAGCTGACAGACTCGTGTTCTTAGCTAAAAACGTGTAAAATGCTTACCCCAGTTGCACAGTGTAAAATGTAGTACGTGAATTACATTGCTCTATAGAATCTGACAGAAAGCACTTTTTGTAGCTGTTTTGCACTCTTCATATTGTTACATTTAAAAATGATTGAACATTCCTTGTGTTCATTTACTAGAAACGTTAAAAACGTAGTACTTTAAGTACTATGCACTACAAGAAACTGATAAATTGCATTTTTCTGCTTTTCTTTTCATATTGTTATTTTGGTTCATTTGAATATCAATCCTTGTGTTAATTTACATCAGTGTAAAATGTAGTACTGGTATTTAAAGTAATTTGCTCTAAAGAAGCTTCTATGCCTGATTTGTACCTTTTTTTCATATCGTTCTATTAGTACATTTAAACGTGATTGAACATTATGCCTTGTGTTCATTTATGTCAGTGTAAAATATAGTACTTGAAATGCTGTCTACAAAAAAAATAAATAAATAAATAAATAAATAAATAAAGGAAGAAAACACTTTTTGTACCATTTTCTTCATATTTTTATTGGTACATTTAAATAAATATGATTTAAATTTAGTTCATTTAGTAAAAAGCAGTAAGCGGTCACTATGTCTAGATTAATGTTTTAATGGTGTGTTGACTTTGCAGTAAACATTTTGTATGTACTTTGTAACAATAGCTGTTCTATCCAAATCATATCTTCATCATGGGGGCAAAAGAAAACCACCTTTTTAAATGATTCCATAGCAAATGCAAAAATATTGAAATATATATTGAATATTGTCAAAATTGTGAAAAATATCTAGATATATTTTTTTTTAGCTATATCACCTAGCCCTAATGGAAAACAGAGATATTCGAAAACGTTGACGTATTTGTTGTCATGTGACGCAGTCATGTGGTCCATTTAACCCAAAACAATCAAGATGGCGGCCCATGTCGTAGCGGTGTTGTTGTGCCTGCTATTCACTTTGCTAGTGCTGTTAAAGATAAATGTTACTTTGTACAACCTTCACATTGCATTCCTTCAAAGGTGATGGGAAGTTTCCTCGCAACTGTTGTCCGGCAAACAAACACGAGGACAATGCGCAGTAAGGGGATTTAAGCGTTTTCCGATGTTTCAGTGTGAACAATCAACTTTTAAAAAAACTTTTGAAATTTGGCAGTGTGGTTGGAGAGCGTTTTGAAAATGAAAACGGCATTTTAAAATTTATTCGGATTAATCTGGATGTAGTTTAAGTCATATGGGCTACTTTTTTGGTTCTTTTCACGGTATAATATTTTTTAGCCTTGGTCACTATAAACTGTGGTTTTATAAAAAGAGCTGCGTGAAGATTGTTCAGAATTTATCCTTTTGTGTTTCATTGAAGAAAGTCTACCAATCCAATTCAGATGCTCCTCAGAGTGGTTCTATTTAAGTCCTCCATTTTAGTCATTGACTACGTTTACATGGACACCAGAAAGCGGCGTACTGCGAGAAAGCAGCATTCTTGTTTACATGTAAGCAGCTTTTTCCACAGCAACGTAATTGCCCCATGACACTTGTGTAAATAACAAACAAGGTGTCCAAGGAAAACTTCACTATTTTATTCTCTGTTGCTTCGCTTTATTTCCAGATATTCCAGAGTTGTTGCTGTGTTTGATTCTTTCTATCGCGACCTGCAGCGGATTTGCCCTTGAATAGTGCGGTTTCCCTTTACGTAAATCTCCGAGATTCCCTCAATATATAAGCACAAACGTGAGGGACCGTCAATATTTTACAGTGGTGTTTATAAATGGGTATAGTTTATAGTGTATGTGCTTTTCCCACTGTACTCCCAGAAATGTTTTGTTGACTTGTTGGGCTCCATCCTATGACGTTTGTTGTCGGGTCTGTTCACGCACATGCGTACTCTTCAAAAACCTGTTATAACGCCGCTTGTGTTTACATGACCACATAAGCAGCTTTCTCCATGAGAAACCTAGGTGTGTTAAACTGCTTACTCTCAATGCCTTAAACAACATAAGAAAATCAGCATTCTCGTTTATATACTGTTTCAGAATGCCGCTTTCTGCACAAACCCTGGAATAACCCGCTTTCTTAAGTGTATGTAAATGTGGTCATTGCTTTAGCTGTTTGCTGGTGTTAACTGAAGCTCCTGACCCATATCTGCATGATTTTATGCACTGCAGCCACACGATCGACTGATTAGATAATCGCATGGATGATTGTTGGTGTCAGACGGGCTGGTTTGAGTATTTCTGTAACTGCTGATCTTAAATATAAATATATGGTCTTAAAATTGTGCAAAAGTTCCAAGATTAAAGGGCCGATACATCTTACCCACTGACACATCTTATCCCACACTCCCCTATGCGGATGTTTCTTCAACTTCGGGCAATTTCATGTCCCAGGTGTGGATTTTTATTACAATGATCAAATTTAAAAAAAATGTCTTATTTGAAGGTCTCATTAAAACAGACCTGGAAATATTTTAGCAGGCCATCATCATTTATTTTTAGGTACTTTTCAAATGCCCTTTATGCATACACTTTACTGTTTTAACCTTATTCCAGACACTTTTTTCCAGAAGTTAATGTACTTAATAACAAAGTTCACAATAGTGCCAGTGCTTGTGAGCATGCTTGAGATGAAATATGAGACAAGTGATGTTTGAAGAAAACAAAGAAAATTCAACCTAAATATTACTTCAAATCAAGCTGTGATTAAATTATGCAAAAAGTGTGAAAATGATTTAATCGGGTCACACTTTATATTAGGGGGCCATAACTACTATGTACTAACATCAAATACATACAAGACTATGTATTTACTGTGTAACTACATGTTGTTCTGCAAAATATCCACATTTGCTGCTACTGAGGTTGAGGTACGGATAGGTTTAGGAGTAAGGGTAGGGTTAGGGTAAGGATAAGGGATTAGAGGTAGGTTTTGGGGTAAGGGTTGGGTTATGGTTAGGGGTAAAGTTAACAGTGTAACTACAAATGTAATTAAATGCAAGTACTTTAAATGTAATTACAATGCAACAACATGTATGTACATTTTAAGTACATAGTATTTAGGATACATAAAATGTTAGCAATGAAATTAACTTAAGCATGACAAAGTAAGCTGCCATTTTATTTCAAAAACATTAAAAATGTCCTTTCCATCAGCGTCATTTCCACCACAGAATTCTATTAAACACAAAACAGAATTTGAGTTGTGCTGGAAATGGCACTGTAGTGGGAATGTTCATGACTCTCCTATGACATGAATCTCCTGTGGTGCATATGCATACATTGTTGGACATTGTTAGTACACAGATTTGAAAAATCACTGACTGAAAAATTCACAGTGCTAAAAGTGCCAGAAGTTGAAAAAAGACCCATATTATATATAAAGTACAGTACACTTGTACGCCAACCATGTGTTCTGCTTTGTCTTCTAATCTATCTGACCTGGCAGTTTTCTGGGTCACCATATTTCCAGGTTAAATCACTATAGTAACGGCCATGGCAACATCAGAACATCAGCATAGAGCCGAATCAAACTTCTTGCAACAGGTTAATCATAACAAATTATGACGTGAGAGTATGGGTGCGTAAAAGTGTAAAATAACACAGTGTAGTTTTTCCAAACAACAAGAACAGGTAAAGAACCTAAAGGACAAATCATGCAACATACAATTCTGCGTATTATTTCAGTGTTTGATGATTAAAGTGGAACCGCAGCAAGGACAAAGAGGTAAATGCATATACCCAGCACGGCTTTGGCTTAATTGCCTCACTGTGTTTTCTGCAGCAATGCCTCACATTAGCGTTCACTTTCTGACAGGAATGTAAACCTCAACCCGCCCTGCACACCAGCCCTCATGCCCTAAAACTCCTTCTCAGGATCCGTCACTCAGGCGTGAGTTTATGTGTACGGGCTCTTATGTCTGACAGAATTCCTCAAATTCCTGGCATGTTCTGAGCATTTTCTCCAAGAGGAGGAGGAGAGCATAGATCATCTGAAGACAGGGCACACTTACATTTAAAGTGTTCTCAGGTTGAAGAGAAAAAGAATAGAAAAAGAATAAGCAAAGGTTTATTTCACCATTTTTGTAGCTGAAGATGCATCTATTATTATTTGTGTTAGGGGTGCACAATATATCGGCAGCATATAGTCACTCACTTGGCACTTTATTAGTAACACTATGGTCCTAATAAAGTGCCTGACGTGGTCTTCTGCTGTTGTAGCCCATCCGCCTCAAGGTTCGACATGTTGTGCATTCTGAGATGCTATTCTGCTCACTACAATTGTACAGAGGGGTTATCTGAGTTACCATAGCCTTTCTGTCAGCTTGAACCAGTCTGACCATTCTCCATTTACCTCTCTCATCATCAAGGCGTTTCTGTCCACAGAACTGCCGCTCACTGGATGTTTTTTGTTTTTGGCACCATTCGGAGTAAATTCTAGTGACTGTTTTGTGTGAAAATTCCAGGAGATCAGCAGTTACAGAAATACTTCAAAAACCAAAAATCATGCCACGCTCCAAATCACTGAGATCACATTTTTTCCCCCATTCTAATGTTTGATGTGAATATTAACTGAAGCTCCTGACCCATATCTGCATGATTTTATGCATTGCACTGCCCAATAGTTGTCACTGATGTGTAAATGTGGACATTAATTTGTTCAATGTATTCATCTGTGTGTTATCTTAAAGTTAAGGAAGTTTGGAACAAGCCATGTTTGCAGCTTAGTTACAATAAATGCTGTTTTTGGACTAGGAAGAAGTTTTGAGTCCTCAAAGTAACAATATGTTTTCATGGTGTATTTTTTGCCCTTTTTCAACCTCGACAGAACAGTCACTATTCACTTAAATTATGGCGAATAAACCCTGTGGAGATTTATTTATTTTTATTCACCTTTTGTGTTCCACGGTAGAAAGAAAGTCCGATTTGGAGTGACAGTAGGATAAATAAATAACGCAATTATCATTTTGGGTGATCTATTCCTTTACCTCTTCTGAGAGAGGCTGGAATTTTAATCTTTAGGCTGATCTGTGTTGAAAGTATAGATTTGGGCTACAGAGATATGGCCTGACACTGGGTAGAGAAGTATGAATTAACTTGAATGATGGAAATACAGTGTCACATGTGTACCTCATGCGTGTGGAACTGCTCTTTGACCTCCTCGACGTCATCAGACACATCGTCCTGCATGTGCATTGCGTCCTCAGCAGACAGCAGCCAAGTGAGAACCTCCTCCAGTGTGATCTGATACGTGTCCAGATTCACCTCCATCTCTCCCTCCATCTCCACCACTGTCAGTGTGCTGGGCACCTTTGCCAGTGCACTGCCCGCCTCCACTGCCTTTTCAGCCAATCCCTGCTCAAAATCAGACAGCAGTTCAGTTCACGGACAGAATGACAATTGTAATGTTGAAGGTCAAAATTCAGAATGTTTTGACAATACCCACTTTCGCATATTTCACCACATTACTTTTTTCCAGGCAAAATACTATGCCTTTTTACAAGGCATAGTATCACTTCAAATAAGACTGAAAACAAATGGTTGAAGTTAATGAAGGTAAAAAAAAATAAATAATAATAATAATAATATATATATATATATATATATATATATATATATATATATATATATATATATATATATATAGCTTCAAGAAAATGAAGCCTATTTGAAGATATTTTTGCATGAGAAATTCTTTTTACTACATTTTTATAACATTTCCCCTCCAAATTGTAATCTGTGTAATGTCAACAACAACAACAAAAAAAAATCAATGATTTAATTTTATTTTATTTTATTTAAATACTTAATTCTAGTATTTGTAGTACTGCCTTCTATGTATGGCCATTTAAATAAAATAATCTATTACAGTAATTTCTTACTGCAACAATGAAAAAAACTTTATTACAGAGATGAGCATAATAATAATTACAAACTCAAAAGTAAACCATCCAGATGCAAAATGGGAATATGAAGGAAAAATGCCTAATTATCAATAAAATAAGGTCACTATATATATATATATATATATATATATATATATATATATACACACACACACACACACACACACACACACACACACAGTATATATTATTTAATTATTTTAACTTTTTTCTAATGATTTTGGGGTGAATTATGATCTTAACATTTTTTGTGAGATGCACAAGAGAAATGTCTGAGATGTGTGGCCTGTGAAAAACTATTAAACTATTACAAGCTCCGACACTATGGATAGATGATATAAGAGCTGTTTTATTATTTTTCAAACACACATAATGAGTAATGGAGAAAAACTATTATGCCCGAACATTGAGACACTCTAAACATTAACCTAAGTGTTACTGAACTGAATTCGGCCAATCACAGGACCTTAAGACTCACACAATACTGTTATTGTCACGTGTTCTCAGCTGACTAAACACGGCGAGTAAAATCATAACAGAACCGGTCATGTGATATTATTCACATTCTCAAATGTTTAGGGCCCACGCCTTAAAAACTGACAGCTTTTCTAAAAGCGGTGACCTACATCCCAACACACCCAGGGCGGAAATGTCACAGCTCATTGATAGATGTGAAACACTAAACGACAGGTAATTGTGTGCGGGCGACAGTAATACAGGCAGGTTTATCTTCATGGTGTGAACACCATTGTGCTGCATAATAAACAGACAGAACCGGGTAATGAATTTGTCTTCAATGAAACTGGGGAAGGATACAGCGCCACACCCAAGAAAAGGAATTTAAAGAGATATGCAAAATAGAAATAGCAAGATGCTGAGATTAATAACTCTATTCAGTGTCATCACACATGGGCGGCACCACCTCAGGGAGTTTGACAGAAAACTTTACAGCAGACAACCCTTACAAAAAGAACAATGGCAGTACCACAGTACAGTGAGAGTAACAAATGGTCAAACCATGGGATACTCCAAGGTACCAGTGCTACAGGACTACTGCAGTACTCGTGCTTCAAAATAATGGTTGTGCCACAGTAACTTTCAAATGGTAGTACTATAATTACAGTAAGGAAATGGTTCAGTTCCCATGGAACGCAAAAACTGAAATAGCACAAATGTATAAGTTCAAAACAGTGAAATATAACCAACCCTCACCTCACACACATACACATGGGAAAATACAAAGAAACACACACACTCCCTTTGCACAGAATCTATTTTTATATGCAAAATGCAAACTACAGAAACCTTATTACCTCAGAAAGATTATTTTAGAAAAAAAAACAAAAAAAAAACAAAGTAGAAATAAGAGTAGATATAATATTTGTATAGCCTACTGGAAACAGGTCAGTCCAGACTTTGCCTTCTGATACGGTGTATGCCAGTTCCTGGTTTTTTTTATTTAGTTAGTTTATTGTGATGCCACATTTGATATCTTTGCACTGATGCTGCTGAATGAGAATGCTATAAATATTTTGTACATTAGTAAATTGAAAATACTTTGATGTCAATGATATCCTCTGCACAGAAGTTGTTTTTAAATAGATTACACTTATTCCTGGAGATGCACAAACATGCCAACATTACTGTATGAGTGAAGTGCTTTGAGAGCAAGCTGTGGCAAGCACCCAGCACGGCTTTGGTTTAATTGCCTCACTGCGTTTTCTGCCACAATGCCTCACGTTAGCGTTCACTTTCTGACAGGAATGTAAACCTCAACCCACCCTGCACACCAGCCCTCATGCCCTAAAACTCCCTCTCAGGATCCGTCACTCTGGCCATTCTCTGTTGACCTCTCTCATCAACAAGGCGTTTCCATCCACAGAACTGCCACTCAATGGATGTTTTTTTTTTTGTTTTTGGCACCATTCTGAGTAAATTCTAGAGACTGCTGTGCATGAAAATCCCAGGAGATCAGCAGTTACAGAAATACTCAAACCAGCCCATCTGGTACCAACAACCATTCATGCAATTATCTAATCAGCCAATCATGTGGCAGCAGTGCAGTGCATAAAATCATGCAGATATGGGTCAGGAGCTTCAGTTAATGTTCACATCAACCATCAGAATGGGGAAAAAATGTGATCTCAGTGATTTCGACTGTGACATGATTGTTGGATTGTTGAATGGCCAGACTGGTTCAAACTGACAAAGTCTACGGTAACTCAGATAACCGCTCTGTACAACTGTGATGAGAAGAATAGCATCTCAGAATAGCATTCAGCGGGTTGGCGCTATTTTGGCGGCACGAGGGGGACCTACACAATATTAGGCAGGTGGGTTTAATGTTGGGGCTGATCGGTGTATGCAGTAGAAAACTTTTAATGTCTTGTTTAGATTCTGAATTCATGATGCTAATCCGCTAACACGCTACACGCGGCCATAATATGTGCCGATTACCATAGCCACAGGAACGATTTTAGAACAGGGGATGCTGCGGACCAGTTAAAAAAAAAAAACTTTTACCAATTATTTATACATTTCACAAAATGAACCAAAGAAGAACCAATCCTCAGAGTTGGGATCGGTGATGATCTGGGGGTGCTTCAGCAAGGCTGGAATTGGGCAGATTCGTCTTTGTGAAGGACGCATGAATCAAGCCACGTACAAGGTTATCCTGGAAGAAAACTTGCTTCCTTCTGCTCTGACAATGTTCCCCAACAATGCTCCATGCCACACAGCCAGATCAATCAAGGTGTGGATGGAGGACCACTGTATCAAGACCCTGTCATGGCCAGCCCAATCTCCAGACCTGAACCCCATTGAAAACCTCTGGAATGTGATCAAGAGGAAGATGGATGACCACAAGCCATCAAACAAAGCCGAGCTGCTTGAATTTTTGTGCCTGGAGTGGCATAAAGTCACCCAACAGCAATGTGAAAGACTGGTGGAGAGCATGCCAAGACGCATGAAAGCTGTGATTGAAAATCAGGGTTATTCCACCACATATTGATTTCTGAACTCTTCCTAAGTTTAAACATTAGTATTGTGTTGTTTAAAAAGGAATATGAACTTGTTTGCTTTGCATTATTTTAACTCTGAAAACACTGAATCTTTTTTTTATTTTGACCAGTTGTCATTTTCTGCAAATAAATGCTCTAAATTACAATTTTTATTTGGAATTTGGGGAAATGTTGACAGTACTTAATGGAATAAAACAAAAATGTTAATTTTACTCAAACACATACCTATAAATAGTAAATCCAGAGAAACTGATAGTTTTGCAGTGGTCTCTTAATTCTTTCCAGAGCTGTATATATATATATATATATATATATATATATATATATATATATATATATATATATATATATATATACACAGTGCCTTGCAAAAGTATTCAGACCCCTGACAAATTCTCTCATATTACCGAATTACAAATGGTGCAATGAAATTTCATTCTGATTGATATTTTATTTTAAAACACTGAAACTCAAAATCAGTTATTGTAAGGTGACATTGTTTTTTTGTTGGGAAATATTTTTTATGAATAATAAAAAACTTAAATATCTTGCTTGCATAAGTATTCAACCCCCATACATTAATATTTGGTCAAGCCACCTTTTGCTGCAATAAATGCTTTAAGTCTTTTGGGGTACATATGTACCAGCTTTGCACAAAGTGATGAAGTGATTTTGGCCCATTCTTCTAGGCAGATTTGCTCCAGGTTGTTCAGGTTGTTTGGGTGATGCCTGTGGACTGCAATTTTCAAATAGTGCCACAGATTCTCAATTGGATGGGCCACTGTAGGACATTTATCTTTTTGTTCTTGAGCCACTCCAATGTTGCTTTGGCCTTGTGCTTGGGATCATTGTCATGCTGAAAGGTGAATTTCCTCCCAAGCTTCAGTTTCTTTAGCAGACTGAAGAGGTTCTCTTGCAGTATTTCCCTATATTTTGCTCCATCCATCCATTCTTCCTTCAATTCTAATAAGATGCCCAGTCCCTGCTGGTGAGAAGCATCCCCACAGCATGATGCTGCCACCACCATACTTCACTGTAGGGATGGTGTGTCTTGAGGCATAGGAAGTGTTAGGTTTGCGCCACACATAGCGCTTCGAGTTTTGGCCAAAAAGCTCTATCTTGGTCTCATCTGACCACGAAACCTTCTCCACATTGCAGCTGGGTCACTCACATGCTTTCTGGCAAACTCCAAATGTGCTTTCAGGTGGTACTTTTTGAGCAACGGCTTCTTTCTTGCCACCCTCCCATAGAGGCCAGCGTTATGCAGTGCTCTTGATATGGTTGACTGGTGCACCATTACTCCACTCCCAGCCACTGAACTCTGCAGCTCCTTCAAAGTGATTGTTGGCCTCTCTGTGGCTTCTCTCACAAGTCTCCTTTTTGTTAGAGCGCTGAGTTTTGAGGGATGGCCTTTTCTTGGCAGTGCCTGGGTGGTGTGGTGCAGCTTCCACTTCCTGATTATTGACCCAACTGTGCTCACTAGGATATCCAAACATTTGGATATTATTTTGTACCCTTTCCCTAATCTATGCATTTTTATTACTTTATCTCTAACTTCTGTGGAATGCTCTTTGGTCTTCATTTTCCTTCAGATTCACAGCCTGACCAATGCTCCTTCAACAATGGGCTTTTTATCCAGAAAATGTGATTGCAACTTTAATGATTCACAGGTGGATGCCAATGGTAAAGTAATTGTGTCCTCATTAGGGCAATTTCTTTCATCGGTGTAAACTGGCAGCTTCCACAGCACAAGGATTGAATAATTATGCAAGCAAGATATTTCATTTTTTTATTTTTTTTATTTCCCAACATAAAACCAGTGTCACCTAACAACATTTGATTTTGGGTTCCAGTGTTTTAAAATAAAATATCAAACAGAATGAAATTTCATTGCACCATTTGTAATTCAGTAATGAGATAATTGGTCAGGGGTCTGAATACTTTTGCAAGGCACTGTATATATATATATATCTTGTATTGATGACGGGAGAGTCGAACCACTCTGTAAAGTCTTCTCCAGCACATCCCAAAGACTTTCAATGGGGTAAAGGTCAGGACTCTGTGTTGGCCAATTCATGTGTGAAAATGATTCCTCATGCTCCCTCATGGAGTGGTGGTGGCGTAGTGGGCTAAAGCACTAAACTGGTAACAGCCACCACCATTGTGTCCTTGAGCAAGGCACTTAACTCCAGGTTGCTCCAGGGGGATTGTCCCTGTAATAAGTGCACATAAGTCACTTTGGATAAAAGCGTCTGCCAAATGCATAAATGCATGCATGCAATGCATAAATGCATCCCTGAACCACTCTTTCACAATTTGAGCCTGATGAATCATGGCATTGTCATCTTGGAATATGCTCGTGCCGTCAAGGAAGAAGAAATCCATTAATGGGATAACCTGGCCATTCGGTAGATTCAGGTAGTCAACTGGCTTCATTTCTGATGCATAATGTTGCTTAGCCTTGGTCTGACCAATTGAAGCAACCTCAGATCATAACACTGCCTCCAGAGACTTGTACAGTGGGCACTATGCATGACAGTGAATCGCTTAATGCGCTTCCCTTCTTACCCTGACGTGTCGGTTGCTTTGGAATAGGGTAAATCTGGACTCATCAGACCACATTACCTTTTTCCATTGCTCCACAGTCCAATCTTTATGCTCCCTAGCAAATTTAAGTCATTTTTTTCCAATTAGCCTCACTAACAAGTGACTTTCTTGTGGCCACACAGCTGTTTAGTTCTTGTTGCATTGTGCATGTGGAAATACTCTTACTTTCACTATTAAACATAGCCGTGAGTTCTACTGTCGATTTTTTATGATGTGACGTCAAGCGTTCAAGATTTTTTTCCGACCACATTTCTTCAGCAAAGCTGATGGTTCATCACTATCCTTCCAGGTTTTAATAATGCGTTGCACAGTTCTTAACCCAATTCCAGTGATTTCAGCAATCTCCTTAGTTGTTTTCTTTGCTTGATGCAGGCCAATAATTTGCCCCTTCTGAAACAAAGTAACATCTTTTCCACAACCATGGGATGCGTCTTCCAACATGGTTGTTTAAGAAATGAGAAGCAACACACTGCATCAGTTTGGGTTAAAAGAATTGTTGCCAGCTGAAACATATTAATCACTGCAATAATGATCCAATCATAGGCTCTTAAGTATCTGCTTATTTAAATCCAAACTTTTTTTTTTTTGGTCAGGCAGTTTTATTTATTTATTATTATTTTTTTTTTTATGGTATTACCATGGTAGCATGCCCTAAAAATATGGTTATTACAATGGTCCACGTGGGGGGAAATAATTATATTGAATGCATTTATAAAAAATAAAATAAATAAATAATAAAAAAAAAACATTATGGTACATGTAAAACGTGGTATTTTAATTGCACCATGTCATGGCATCAAGTGGTACCATGGTACTTTTTGGTCAATGAACAAAACAGACCTCCATAAAAAAAGAAAATTAATATTCATAGACTCAAGAACATTTTATTTAGGGCTGTTTGGAAGAACATACAGTAGCTGTTGTGTTGACATTGAATATTGTATGTGTAGCAGAACAGGCAGTCACCATTTCAGTTGACTAGATATGATCTAAATGAGAAAAAATAGGGCTGAATTAATTTTAAGCACCTTCACACTGCAAGGACACACAAACACTTTTAATCGCAGCAATCAGGCCTCTCAAACAGGGCTTTGTTCATGTGAATAAATGCACAGAGAATGGCCCTCATCTGCAGGGAAAGGTCATCTGATGAAAATATTCTGCTGGCATTCCCAATTCCAGCCTACACTCGATGACTTTGTTCTTTTTGCTCAACTGTAAGCCTCTGTGTGTGTGTGTATGTGTGTGTAGGCTGGTGAGGGCAGAGTTGAAATAAGCAGCATTTAAATATTTGTGGTTTGGCAATAGAAGAAACGGCCAGATGCCTCAGAGTGTCCCTGCAGACGCATTCATCAACACTGCACAAAAGTATTCAATGAGAAATCACCAGTAAACATCACACAGATTAAAGCAATCTCCAGTAGAGACGATAATTGTTCTGGTTCTGATTTTGATTCCACACTTCTGGTACCTTACCTGTTCTGGGTCTAGAACTTCTGTCAGACATAAAGCCGGGTGCACACTGTACAATTTTATGGTCTTTTATGCTTGCTGCTTATCAGACTGTACAATATATTCCCACTGAGATTTTAGGTATAAGCCTAGGCACACTGTACAACATTACGTCAGACTGTACGATACACATCGTTGCCAGGACTTGTCCCGATTGAATCAGTGTTTAATGTCATCTTGCCGTCATAGGAGCAGTCACAAATTTCCTTTACACAAATTATGTAAATGAACAAATATTCTTGCACAGGTGAGGCAAATTCTTGACATTAAACATTGCATTGGTCATGTCTGAAGAGCACTTTTACAGATTCAACATTCAAACTATACAATAGTGAATCAAACTACACAATCTCTACACTACATATTTAGAGTGCAAAACTAGCCTTACAAGAAAGTACAGTGACTGTATCAAAGTACAGTAATGTATCAGATGGTAATACTATGTTCCTATGATATACACTACCATTCAGAAATTTTCACACTCCTACTCAATTATATATATATAACTTTTTTACAGATTTTAGAATTATGCTAAGTCATCAAAACAATTAAATAACAAAAAAGGAAGTATGTAGTCTCCAAAAATGTCTAACAAATAGGAACTGTTATATTTTAGATTCTTTAAAATAGTCACTCTGTCTAGATTCCAGCTCTGCACAATATGGTCATTCTCTCAACCAACTACATTAAGTGTATCCTGAGATGCTTTTTAAACAGCGTTGAAAGAGTTCCCATGTATGATGGGCACTTACTGCCTGCTTTTCCTTCTTCCTTTGCTTTTTCTACTCAAACTTTAGAAATTTAGTAAAAACATTTCTAAAATTTAAATATATTTTTTTTTCAGTAAATAAAATAATTTAGTTTTTTAAAGAATACATTTAAAAACAATTTCAGTAAATAAATAAAAAAGTAGTTTTGTAAATAATAAATAAAACAAATAAATGATTAAATAAATAATTTCGTTTTATAAAGAATAAATAAAAAATAAACATTTTTCAGTAAATAAAATAATTTAGTTTTGTAAACAAAAAATAATAAATAAAAAAATGTTTTAGTAAATAAATAAAAAAAACAGTTGTGTAAAGAATAAATAAGATAAATAAAAATAAACCACCTATTACAGTAAATTAATTTAGTTTTATAAAGAATAAATAACAAATAACAATAAAAACCCTTTCATTAAATAAATAAATGTAGTTTTTTAAAGAATAATAATATATATATATATATATATATATATATATATATATATATATACACACACACACACACACACACACACACACACACACACACACACACACACACACACACAACCGGTCAAAAGTTTTGAAACACTCATTCTTTATTATAATTGTTTTTCACATTTTAGAATAATAGTAAAGTCTTCAAAACTATGGAATAACATAAATGGAACTATGGGAATTATGTTGTGACTAAACAAAATCCAAAATAAATCAAAACTGTGTTATATTTTAGCATCTTCAAAGTAGTCACCCTTTACCTAGAATTTGCAGACATGTACTCTTGACATTTTCTCCCAACTTCTTGAGTTATCACTCTGGGATGCTTTTTAAACAGTATTGAAGGAGTTCCCATCTATGTTGGGCACTTATTGGCTGCTTTTCTTTATTATTTGTTCCAAGTCATCAATTAAAAAAAACAATAATAATATATATATATATATATATATATATATATATATATATATATATATATATTATTATTTTTTTTATTATTACATTTTAGTTTTATAATGAAATAAATTAATATGGTGGCACAATTATATTTTTGTCTACAAAACTAATTTCAAACATTTAAGCATACGCCTTCAGATCAAAAGATTTTTAAGACTATGAGAAACATTTCAGGCAAGTGTTTCAAAACCTTTGACCGGTAGTGTATATATAAACTCAGCAAAAAAAGAAACGTCCCTTTTTCAGTACACTGTATTTTAAAGATAATTTTGTAAAAATCCAAATAACTTTACAGATCTTTATTGTAAAGGGTTTAAACAATGTTTTCCATGCTTGTTCATTGAACCATAAACAATTAATGAACATGCACCTGTGGAACGGTTGTTAAGACACTAACAGCTCACAGACGGTAAGCAATTAAGATCACAGTTATAAAAACTTAGGACACTAAAGAGACCTTTCTACTGACTCTGAAAAACACCAAAAGAAAGATGCCCAGGGTCCCTGCTCATCTGCGTGAACATGCCTTAGGCATGCTGCATGGAGGCATGAGGACTGCAGATGTGGCCAGGGCAATAAATTGCAATGTCCGTACTGTGAGACGCCTAAGACAGCGCTACAGGAAGGACAGCTGATCATCCTCGCAGTGGCAGACCACATGTAACAACACCTGCACAGGATCGGTACATCCAAATATCACACCTGCGGGACAGGTAAAGAATGGCAACAACAACTGCCAGAGTTACACCAGGAATGCACAATCCCTCCATCAGTGCTTAGACTGTCCACAATAGGCTGAGATTACATAAAGAGACAGAAGCAACTGAGACAGCCTAAAACTGTGGCGAATTCTCCAAGAAGCTTGGAACATCCTGTCTGCCAACAACCAAGAAAAACTGTGTCCAGATGTACCTAGGAGAATTGGTGCTGTTTTAAAGGCAAAGGTTGTCACACCGAATATTGATTTAGCTTTTTTTTTATATTTACTGGACTTTGTATGACATTAAGTGATAAATGAAAATTATTTATGTCATTATTTTTGAAGACATCCTCACTATGCAAAATTTTTCACAAGTGCCTAAAATTTTTGCACAGTACTGTATATATATATATATATATACCCCATTTAAAAAATAATAATAATTGTAAATAATAAAAAAAAACATTTCAGTAAATTAAAAAAATAGTTTTGTAAACAATAAAAAAAACAAAAAAACATTTTCAGTAAATAAGGAAAATTATTTAGTTTTGTAAACAATAAATAAAAAAAGTAAAAACAAAAATCCCATAACAGTAAATTAAATAATTTATATTAATAAAGAAAAGCAAATTAAAATAAAAACCCCTTTCAGTAAATAAATATATGTAGTTTTGTAAATAATAAATGAAAACAAAAATGTAATAAACATATTTCAGTAAATTAAATAGTTTTGTATTGTAAAGAATAAATTAAACAAACAAATAAAATATTAAAAACCCCAATTCAGTAAATAAAATTATTTAGCTTTGTAAAGAAAAAATTAAAAAACATTTTCAGTAAATAAATAAAATAATTTAGTTTTGTAAAGAATAAATTAAAATAAAAAACCCATTTTAGTAAATATTAAAAACGTAATTTTGTAAAGAATAAATAAAACAAATTTAACAAAATCAGTAAATAAATAAAATAATTAAGTTAAGAATAATTAATGTAAAGAATAAAATAAAATAAAATCAATTAAAAATAAAAACCCCATCACAGTAAATAAAATAATTTAGTTTTATAAAGAATAAATTACAAAAATAAAAATAAAAATAAAATAAAAAATTCAGTAAATAAATGAAACAATTAGTTTTGTAAAGAATAAAAAAAAAGTAGGTAGCTCAGTGGTAAAGACGCTGGCTACCACCACTGGAGTTCACTAGTTCGAATCCCAGGGCGTGCTGAGTGACTCCAGCCAGGTCTCCTAAGCACCCAAATTGGCCCGGTTGCTATGGAGGGTAGAGTCATATGGGGTAACCTCCTCATGATCGCTATAATGTGGTTTGTTCTAGGTGGGGCACATGGTGAGTTGAGCGTGGTTGCCGCGGTGGATACGTGAAGCCTCCACACGCACTATGTCTCCATGGCAACGCGCTCAACAAGCCACGTGATAAGATGCGCGGGTTGACGGTCTCAGACGCGGAGGCAACTGGGATTTGTCCTCCGCCACCCAGACTGAGGCGAATCACTACGTGACCACGAGGACTTAAAAGCATAAATAAAAACCCCAATACAGTAAAAAAAATTATTTCGTTTATATCATTTCATTTATAAGAATAAATGAAAATATATATATATATATATATATATATATATATATATATATATATATATATATATATTTTTTTTTTTTTTTTTTTTTTTTAAATCAGTAAATAAATAAAATAATATAGTTTTGTAAAGAAATTCATACGTAGGCACAATTTGTATTTATCTACAAAAGTAACTTTATACATTTAAAAATGACACACTGGATGTGAGAGTCACTTCGCATCAAAAGCAAATAGCTCCCATTATAATCAATGACGGGTCTACACTGAAAGTGTCCATTGCGGTGCGTCGTGCCCCGCTGTACTGCAGAGCAGCTCTAGCCACTTTATTATTCCATCCATCAGAAATAAAATGATTTTATTTACCAAATATCATATGTGGAAATCTTTATGCCATGAATTTTATGTTACATATTTAAATAACTTCGGACCTTTACATCTAAGCCAGCTGATTATGTTCTACGGTGCAGACAGTGTGTCAGCATTTAGGTTTGCATCAAAAGTATTTTTTATTTTTATTTTCAGATGTAACATTTTTTATTGATTCACATCTCAAGCACAGAAAAACAAAACATATATACAGAGAATCAACAATTAACCCCCACTATTACCCCTCCCAATCCACAACCCCAACCTGGCCCCCAACAACATCCCAGTGGTCATACATAATTATAGACACACAAAATATATATATATATATATAATAATCACACATATTGACAACTACACCTCTCTCTCCACTGCCCCACCCCGAGAGCCCTCCAGAAACAGCAGATATTCGCCCCATTTCCCCACAAACAAGTCCAATTTCCCCAGTCTTCTAAATGACCGTTCTTCAAAGGCCGCCACCCTCCCCATCTCCGAGCACCACTCCTGAAATGGGGGCGCTCCAGCTGACCTCCATACCCTTAAAACTATCAGTCTGACGATCATGACACTTGTTAGGACCAACTTTTTATGTGTCTATTCTCTAAATCGATGAAAGCCCCATCGCCCAAAATACAGAGTCTGGGGCAAAATGAAACCCGAGTGCCCAATACGTCACACACAAAACTCTGAACCTTCAACCAAAATTCTTGGATCGTAACACACCACCAAAAGACATGGGTTGTGTCTCCATCCTCTGATTGTCTTTAAGACCAAGCCTGTACAATCTAGAGGGGGTCCAATAGAATCGATGTAAAATCTTGAATTGCACAAGGTGCACCCTTGCCTCTCTAGATGCAGACTTGACATTATTTAGAATCCTATCCAACACTCCCTCCTCCAATACCAATCTTTCTCCCATAATATCTTGATAGAATCTTTCTCCCATAGTCTCTTGATAGAAGTTGAAGCTCCGTCCCCCAGACTCTGAATTAGCAGGGAATAATACACTGATGCCTCATGACCTTTTCCAAAAGCAGTAATCACCCCTCCCAGAGTGTCTGCCGTTTTAGGGGGGCGTATGCTACTCCCAAAAATAGTACAGAGCAGGTGACGCAGCTGTAAATACCTAAAGAACTGAGATCTGGGAATCCCAAAATGTTGAACCAAATTTACAAAGGATCTCAACACTCCACTCTCGTATAGGTCACCGAGTGTATTAACCCCCCTCACAATCCACTTTGACCAGCAGAAAGGGGACTTATTAATACATAATTTGGGGTTCAGCCATATGCTCGAGGCAACATTTAAATAAATGTCCAAATTAAATACTCTGGATGCTTTTGTCCATACCGAGTGCAAATGTGAGATAACGGGATGTAACTTAACTTCTCCGGTTAGTTTGATAGAAAGGCTTTGTAATGGAAAAATAGGGGCAAGAACTTCCTGTTCAATACAAAACCAGGGAGGGGCTCTCTCAGGTGGAAGCGACCAATGAGCCAAATGTCCGAGACCGAACGCATAATAATAAAACAAAATATTGGGTAGGCCTTGTCCACCTTTGTCAATCGGCCTATGCAGTTTACTGAAATTTAATCTGGGATGTTTACCATTCCAAATGAAGGACTTCGCTATGCTATCAAATTGCTTGAAATAAGAGAGGGGACATCTATAGGGAGAGACTGCAGCAGGTAGTTACATTTTGGAATACAATTCTTTTGAATGACATTACATTTTATTTTATTCCCAGCAAATTTGTGTGAATTAGTTAGAGTTCATTTTAATCCATTAATAAAAAAGGTTTTCAAGTAATGTGGGCAGGTGGGCATTCACAGATAAATGTAATGAAGTCCACCTGCCCACATCGCTCGAAAACCTTTTTTATTAAAGGGTTCAAATGAACTAACTAAATCACACAAATTTGCTGGCAATAAAATACCCAAATACTTAATGCCCTGTTTGGGCCATTGAAAGGCGCCCATCTTAAAAGCTGTTATCGGGCAGTACGCTGTCAGAGACAAAGCTTCGGATTTAAACCAATTAATTCTGTATCCCAAGAAATTAGAAAAGGAATGAATAATTCTGTGGAGGTAAGGCATAGATCTAGTAGGGTCGGAGACGAATAATAAAATATCATCTGCGTAAAGCAAAAGCTTATGCGCCGCACCTCCCGCCCATCACCCCTGGAAAATCCTCCTCCTTTCTTATCGTGGCTACTAATGGTTCCAGGGCAAGACAGAACAATAATGGGGAAAGAGGGCAACCCTGCTGGGTGCCCCTACCCAGAGTAAAATAATCTGAAATTAATCCATTTGTTTGTACCGCCGCTACCGGGTGTCTATAAAGTAACTTAATCCATCCAATAAACATATTCCCAAACCTGTACATTTCCAAAATCTTAAAAAGATAATCCCATTCTACCATATCAAACGCCTTTTCGGCGTCAAGTGAGATGGCCGAGACCGGATTCTGATCATTCGCCACTGACCACATGATATTGATGAACCGCCTAATGTTATCAGAAGAGCTATGGCCCAAATAAACCCCACCTGATCTATATGTATAAGAGATGTCATAACTTTACTTAATCGGATAGCTAACATTTTTTCAGGAAAATTGGATGGTAACTCTTACACTTGCTTGGATCTTTTTTTTTCCTTTTTAAGCTTTCCAGTCTTTAATGATTCCGTATAAACTTTTAGCAAATGTGGAGCCAATTCTGTAGCATAAGATCTAAAAAACTCAGCGGCAAATCCATTTGGCCCCGGAGACTTGCCTGTAGGCAAGGCCTTAATTACCTCGCAAAGCTCCTCCAAGGTTATCTCAGAATCAAGAGAATTTTTTTGCTCAGTCGTCAGTTTAGGGAGTTCTAATGGTTCCACAAAGTTTCTAATATCTTCATCAGTAGACGACTCGGAACTATAGAGATCAAGATATAATTCTTTAAAAGCATTATTAATATCAATGGCCGAGGTAAAAATTTCACCACCAGCAGATTTCACTGAGGGAATGGTAGAAAAAGACTCTCTCTGCTTTATATATATCTAGCCAAAAGCTTCCCTGCTTTGTCCCCCGACTCAAAGTATGACTGTCTGAAGTATGAATAGCCAAAACAGTACTATATCTGTATTTCAATCGGGTCAATTCTCTGAGGCCATCAGACGACCCCTAAGAACCACCTTAAGTTCCTCCCAAGCCATGCCCACAGAGGAAACTGAGAACCAGTTGGTCTCCATAGAAACATTGATTTCAAACTTTAACATTTGTTGGAATTCAGGATTTTGCAAAAGGAATACAATAAAGCACAAACTATATGATTTCTTTTTCTACATATGTATCAAAACATCTAAACACACCAGGGTGTGATCTGAGACTAAGATGTTTACAATTGAGCAATCAACAACAGATAAAATGAGGGACTTGGATATAAAATTTTTTTTCAAAAAATCTATTCTCGAATAAATCTTATGGACTGATGAAAAAAATGTCTAGTCCCTACCAGATGGGTTCAAAAGTCTCCAAATATCTGTAAGACCAAGATTTTTACACATCCTGTGAATCATCAGTGTTGCTCTAGGGGGCTTAAACACTTTTGCTTCACTATGATCAAGGACTGAGTCCATCAACAGATTAAAGTCTCCTCCCAATATTATATCATGAGGGGTGCCAGTGGCTTGCAACATCCCTTCAAGATCTATAAAAAAAACTCTGATCATCAGCGTTAGGTGCATAAATTAGCCAAAATCAGACTTTGCCTCTGAATTTCTGCTAAAACAATAATGACTCTTCCTAATTTATCTTTAATCTGTTTGAGACATTTGAATTGTAGATGCTTACTTATCAGTGTAATGACTCCCCTGCTCTTACTTGAGCCAGCACTAAAGAAACCCCATATCTTCCCAAATTTTTCAGCTTCCTGTGGGGAAAGATGCGTTTCTTGAAGAAACACTATATCATATTTCTTATGTTTAAGAAGAGAAATAACTTTCCTTCTTTTTATGGGGTGCCCCAACCCATTCACATTCCACGTGGAGAGAGACAATCCACTCATACTAACATTTGACATTTAGACATATTAGAAAAAATAGATTGTGTCAAAAATAAAATTATAAAGACCACATTCCACATTAGTGCAACAATCAAACCCCGAACCAAACAAACAGAAAAAAAGAAAAACGTGTGCATTAACCCCGTGCACGACAGCGCCAACCAGCGTCCATCCCTCTAAACTCAAACAGTCCATGCACGCCTACAAGAGCCTCCGCGACAACTTTGCCGTCGGATTGCTCAAATCCGGTGTTTCTATACAAATTTTGTAAAACAGAATTGCACAACAGAAGATAATCTATAAAACAAACTCCAGTCAATAGGCGGAATAAACACAAAGAACTTGTAGATTCATCCACATAACTGTCCCGAAGGTGTGTTCCTCCACAAAACAAACTCCAGCCTCTAGCGGCACCAGCACACACACACAAAAATAAAATAAAAAATAATAATAATAAATAATAATAAATAAATAAATAAATACAAATTTAAAAAGGCCATACAGTTTCCTCGGACAGTCAAACGAATGTTCAGTGAGCCGGCCCATTCAACTGCTACATGAGTGCAACAAATGACCCAATCACTCCAATGTCCTGCAAGAAATACTCCATAAAACAAACTCCAACCAATAGGAGGCATAAACACAAAGAACGTGCAGATTCATCCACAACACTGTCCCGAAGGAGTGCTGCTATACAAAACAAACTCCAGCCGCTAGGCGGAACCAGCACAAAAATAAATAAAAAAGGCACTCAGCTTCCTCGGATGATCAAGTGGATGTTCAGTGAGTCGGTTCACTTGACTGCAACATGAGAACCACAAAATAACTTAGTCAATGAATTTATGAAGGACATTGCTTGCTGGGGACATGCAAATACTTTACGGTCATCCTTAGTATATATTCTCAATTTGGCTGGGAACATCAGTGCAAAAGCGACCTTCCGTTGATGTAAGAGTTTCTTGCATTGCTTGAATCGATCACGTTTCTCTCCTGTTGAATGCGTAACACGAGATCTTTATCGGATGATCTCAGAAATTTGACCAGCGGAATGCCGAGCCGGGACCCTGTGAGCTCGCTCGATTTCCATCTTATGGCCTGTTTTGTCAAGCAGATTCGGAAAGAGCCCGTCTAGGAATTCCACCATATTCTGACCCTCTGCTCCCTCAGGAATTCCAACAATTCGGACGTTATTCCACCGGTTACGATTCTCCATGTCCTCCAACATCTCCCAGACAAGTTCCAAATCCACCTTGGTCACTAGCAGATTAGCAGCTAATTCCCTCTCTGATGACTCCTGATATTCTATCTGTTTCTCGATATCCCCCACTCTTGTAACCACCTCAGTGAATTTAGTCTCCATGGCCGTGATCGATCGACGTATTGCAGCAAGATCCATTTCAAGTGTGTCCAAACATTTGACTGGTAGTGTATACTATGGTACTGAATGATTGTCAATGGTATTTGCATGGCACTCCAAAGTACTTCAAAGAATACTTTCATATGACCATGGTACCATGTCCAAAAAACATCACATTATAGTATTTTTTGAAAGTGCATAGAACAGAGCACAAAATCCACCCATCTCCTGCTGTGTGTGTGTGTGTGTATGTAGCACAATTTATAGGCTGCTCAACTGTATGACTCATTCTTACCAGTGAAAACAGTAAAAGAGAGAGAGAGAAAATTGCTGGAAGTGCTATTTTATGTCACTTATTTTCCACCGAGAGTGCCTTGCTAGAAAACACCAGCATAACGGCCTCTTTCAACTGCCATTGCATTTGTTGCATGCTGTTGCATCTGTACAAGAAATCCCATCATTACTCAATGTGGCTCTGAAAGTCTTTGTGGTTGTGCCAGCAAAAAGTTTTCATGTAGTATGAACATCCACCTCGGGTGATCCAATCACAAAGTGTAAACAGGGTCCGAAACGCAATAATGATATTATTCAAACCTTATTTCATGGTAGTCAAAAAATGCACGTGACCACATCACATTTGTGGTGTAAACACTTATCCACTGCGATGCATTCCAGACAATGTTGAAGGACTGCCTACTCACCTGCCAATCAACCATTGCAGGTCAAAGTTTTTAAACTTTGCAGGTTATGTAGGCTTTAAAAGTAAATTACCATCCAATTGGAAAGATTTTAATAACTTGCATACATATGTAATCAGATTACCAAGATGGATGTTAATACCAGCTGTGTGTGTGTGTGTGTGTATTCCCAGTGCACTTACAGAATGTCCCTCTTCTGTCTCCACCTTATAGCGTCTAGGTAGCGTCTCAACCTCTCTGATGTCATCCATTGTGATGTCATTGGGAAACACAGCAAAACATGATGTCACATACATAATTATGGACTTCTTATCAGGCAACTGCACCGCCACGTCTGAGAGAGAGAAAAAGAAAAAGAGAGAGTGAGTATGGGTGTGTGTGTGTTTATGGAGGGGCTCTTTGGGCACCTCTGATTAGTTTTGGTTAATGTGAACTTGTGTTCAGGAAAAGTCATGTAATCCAATCAAGTCCAGATGATTAGTCCTGGGATCTGGGCTCTGGAATGCTCTGGAACAAGTTTGTTGACTGGCATTGTTTTAGTGGTTTGACTTGAATTTCCCGCTTCGGGCGTAAACAGACTTCCAAACAAGACCAACTTCATGTCAACTGAAGATCATGGTCAACCATTTCATGTTCCTGTAGCTTAACTGTCTATAGTAAAAAGTTATTCAGTTGCTGTTCTGAGTGTGAGAGGTTCTGGTGTTGTGATGGTTCTTTACCTTCTGGGTCCAGCAGTCTCTCAATGTTGAGTTGATCTTTGGCGAATGTGAAGGCATGCTCCAGTCGCTCTACTGGTGTTAGATTAACTACTTCCTCCCAGCTGAACCCATGTGGCCTGGAAAAACAACAATTCACACCTGCAATTAATATTAAGTGTCTATGAGGATTAACAAATGTATTTACAATCAGGTGTGACTTTCAGATTGTCCTGTTCATACAACAGTGCCAGGAGTGTATCAAATAATGTCTGTATGGACAGGTAACCAAAATTAGCAATACTCAGCAATACTAAGTAATGCCTGTAGCCATAATGACAGATAATGACAGTAAATACCAGTGACAGTATTTTTTTTTTTCATCTGTTAATGACAAATACTTCTATTTAATTGATTCATTAATACTAATTCTAAAGATTGAGAATTTATTACATCTTACCCTAAGGTTTACAAGAACATCAATGTGTATGATATGCCACAATATGTATAACTAGGACTATAATAGAATATTGAAGGAATATTCCAGGCTCAAAACAAGTTAAGCTCAATCAAAGTTAAGTAATTTGGACTCTTCCCTCTTCTCTTTAAAAAAGGCACTAATGGGGGCCTGGGTAGTTCAGCGAGTATTGACACAGACTACCACCCCTGGAGTCGCGAGTTCGAATCCGGGTTGTGCTGAGTGACTCCAGCCAGGTCTCCTAAGCAACCAATTTGGCTCGGTTGCTAGGGAGGGTAGAGTCACATGGGGTAACCTCCTCGTGGTTGTGATTAGTGGTTCTCACTCTCAATGGGGTGTGTGGTAATTTGTGCGTGGATCGCGGAGAGTAGCATGAGCCTCCCGTGCCGTGAGTCTCCGTGGTGTCATGCACAGCGAGCCACGTGATAAGATGCATGGACTGACCGTCTCAGAAGCGGAGGCAACTGAGACTTGTCCTCCGCCACCCGATCTGAGGTGAGTAACCACGCCACCACAAGGACCTTCTAAGTAGTGGGAATTGGGCATTCCAAATTGGGAGAAAAGGGGATAAAATTTATACAAAATAAAAAATTTTTTTTAAAAAGGCACTAACAATAGAAGTGAATGGGGCTAATTCGTAAAAGTTCAAATACTCACTATTTCAAAAGTATAGCCACAAGATGTAAACAATATGCGTGTTAACATGATTTGGTGGACTCAGTACTATTTTCCTCATTAAAAAAAAGATTTACTCCTAAAGAAATAAAACCTATGTATAAAAGCATGACAACTCACATGAGATGAAGACTCAAGTCATATCAGTAACCTTATAAAAGCTGTTTTATTCTACATGGAGAAGGTCCCCTCATGGGGGCAGCCATGTTAGAATCACATGGGCAGCCGAATACTAATGGCTTAAACCCTATTCGGACGGGAATAGTTTTCTATGGGAATGTGGGGTTATGTACTAATTACCAGAGCTTCTCAGTAATTAATCCCATGCGAATCGGTCATGCCAGTAATTCGACAGACCTTTTACGGACTGCGCATTCTTGTGCCGGTAAAAACAACAGCGTGTTTTACATACTATAAAACGGGCTGTAAAAATAACCCCTAGTAATATTAATCCTGTGTGACTTGACATGTTAGTAAAAAGCCCATAAATCTGCACTTTCCAGCCCTTGAGCCCTTTAAATATCACTGTTTCTTAAGTTCTCCGAGAGCCTGAAGTGGATGTTGGTTAAGGGAAGACACCAGAAAATGACGCGTTTCACAACTTCAGATTATGCTGGCTTTTGCGTTTGGACTGATGCAGTCGAGTGTTTATTTACCCATGTAAAAGAGAAACGAGCAGTTTTTGATTATGAATTGAGTAGAGTGAATGCGGGAAGTTGTTGAGCACCGCGTTACGGAACATAAAATTACAAAATGTGAAGGGATTGTCCACATTTTGATTCAAGAGTAATATAAGATTACAGGTTTGTTAATGTCACCAGTTCTGTTGTACTTAGCCAGATATTCCAATCAATTTCTTCTAATAATTACAGATATATGCTCAAGGTTTTTTTTAAATTTATTTCATTTTGTTTTTAATTTTTCCCCTTTTTCTCCCAATTTGGAATGCCCAATTCCCAATATGCTTTTTTTTAAGTCCTCGTGGTCGTGTAGTGATTCGCCTCAGTCTGGGTGGCGGAGGATGAATCCCAGTTGCCTCCGCGTCTGAGACCGTCAACCCGTGCATCTTATCACGTGGCTTGTTGAGCGCGTTGCCACGGAGACATAGCGCGTGCGGAGGCTTCACGCCATCCACCGCGGCAACCACGCTCAACTCACCACACACCCCCACCAAGAACGAACCACATTATAGTGACCACAAGGTGGTTACCCCATGTGACTCTACCCTCCCTAACAACTGGGCCAATTTGGTGGCTTAGGAGACCTGGCTGGAGTCACCAGCACGCCCTGGGATTCGAACTAGCGAGCTAGCGAACTCCAGGGGTGGTAGCCAGCGTATTTTACCAATGAGCTACCCAGGCCCCCCGGATTTATGCTCATGTTTAGTATTTCCTTCATAATTAATCAGCACAGTATACATTTTCGAACAGGTTATTTACGCGTGACAGCAGTGTGTAAATGCAATAGAGACACCCATGTCTGCGATTTTTACAGACATTGCTTATCCTATGCGAATTGACTGTAAATATTACAGATGTCCGCAGCAATAATTACTTCACGGAAATATGTCCATAAAACTAATTCTGTCCGAATAGGGCTTTAATCTCAGTAACCATCCTGTTATTGGACACTTTCACTCACAGATTATTCATGGCTGAATAATTGCGTGAATCACTGATATATATATATATATATATATATATGTATATATATAGAACTGGATTGCTGATGCAACGGTAAACTGCCAGCAGGAGGTGAAGCCACTGGAAGTGTTCAAGCGGCCATCTTAGTACGCCCAAACTGCCATAGAGCATCAATGACTGATAGCTGATAATGCTGTCATTTCACTGTCTCTGACCTCTGGATAGGGCAATCGCATTTCGCCCTCTAGTGAAAATCATGATTAATGTTTAATTTGCTTGTTATGGACAATATTTGTTATGAGGGAGCCGATATAAGTGATCGCGATGTCTCAGTGTGCAGTCTATCAGTGCAGCACAACAATCACCAAAGGAAGCGGCAAAACTCTCCACAAGTTGTAATGCAAGTAAGAAAAGCTGTAATATCTGCTTGTTTTAGGGTGACAACCAGTCCTTTTCCCTTGGAGGGTTCTTAAAATCAGACCGGTATTTCTAAATCACCTAAAATGCCCGTGATTTGCCTGTTTTCATATTGAAGTGCTCTCTGTAGTCATACATAGATACATAAGTGTGCGTTCGCCACTTAAACCTAGTGTATCAGTTTAATTCATCTTTGCTTCACTTGTCTCCCTCATTCTCTGCATGCCTACTGTGCGTGTGTGATTGAGAGAGGGAAAGAGAGAATCTGTGTTCTCAGGCAAGTGACCGCGAGAAAAATTCACTTTTTAATAAAACTATTTACCGTATGTGAAATAAGTAACTCTGAATGAACACTTCAGTGTTGTAAATTAATATCTCTGAAATGTCTGCTTGTATCTTACCTCAGTTTCAGTGAACTTGTTTACATTCAGCTGTTCTGTTCGCCGATGAAGTTTGTAAGAGGTACAGTATACGTTTGATATAGATATGCATAACTCGCTCGGGCTTTCAAGAAACAATTCCCGACTTTAAATAAATAAATGATTACATGTGTAGGACATTTTCATTGTAGGGATGTACAGGCAGATTTTAGAAATATAAATCTGTGATTAAATGAAATTAGATGTTTTTCTATTAAGTCAATAGGCACACTGGAATGTTTGGGCATAGCAATATGGCGGCGCAATGGCTTCACTGATATGACGTCATGAGCAATCCAGTTCTATATATACAGTATATCAGTGAATAATGAATTTATACAATGGCATCTGTAACTAAAAACTGTTGATTTTAAATGATGCTGCATCCATCCTAGGTGTCACTGTAAGTCCAAAATGACAAACACTTTACTGAGTGCACCTTTAAACAACATTACAGCTCAAATAATACAGACGTTTCAAAAGAAGAATTAAATGAGTATTCCGGGTTCAACACAAGTTAAGCTAAATCAACAGCATTTATGGCATAATGTTGATTACCACAAAAAAAAAAAAAATTTTTTGAATCGTCCCTCCTTTTCTTTAAAAAAAAGCAAAAATCGAGGTTACAGTGAGGCATTTACAGTGGAAGTGAATGTGGCCAATTTTTGGAGGGTTTAAAAAGGCAGAAACGTGACGCTTATAATTTTATAAAAGCACTTACATTAATTCTTATCTGAGCTGTAAAGTTGTTTAAATCACTTTTAGTCATATTAGGGCTTTAGGGATTGTTGACATTACATCGTCATAGCAACGAAGTTGTAAAATTGAATATAACTTGACATAAAAGGTTAGAATGTGATTTTATCACACTAAAATGACATCAACACGCATATTGTTTATGTCGTGTGGCTATACTTTTGAAAAGGTGAGTATTTTAACATATACGGATTGTCCCCCATTCACTTCAATTATAAGTGCCTCTCTATAACTTTGATTTTTGCTTTTTTATTTTAAAGAAGAGACAAGTTAAAATACATTTTTGTGAAAATGTATATTATGTCACAAATGCTGACGACTGAGCTTTACTTGTCTTGAACCCGGAATATTCCTTTAATGTTAGTGCTTTTATAAAATGATGAGCTTCACATTTCAGCTTTTTAACCCTCCAAAAATTGCCCACATTCACTTCCATTGTAAGTGTCTCACTGTAACCTCGATTTTTGCTTCTTTTTTCTTATTTTTTTTTTTTTAAAGCAGGGACGAGTCAATTATTTATATATATACTACCATTCATAAGTTTGGGGTCACTTGACTGAAATGTTTCTCATGATCTTAAAAATCTTTTGATCTGAAGGCGTATGCTTAAATGTTTGAAATTAGTATTGTAGACAAAAATATAATTGTGCCAACATATTAATTTATTTCATTATAAATCTAAAATTTAATTAAAATAAAAAAAGTTTTTGAAATGGATGACTTGGACCAAATAATAAAGAAAAGCAGCCAATAAGTGCCCAACATAGATGGGAACTCCTTCAATACTGTTTAAAAAGCATCCCAGGGTGATACCTCAAGAAGTTGGTTGAGAAAATGTCAAGAGTACATGTCTGCAAATTCTAGGCAAAGGGTGACTACTTTGAAGATGCTAAAATATAACACAGTTTTGATTTATTTTATATTTAGTTTAGTCACAACATAATTCCCACAGTTACATTTATGTTATTCCATAGTTTTAATGACTTTATTATTATTCTAAAATGGGGAAAAAATTATAATAAAGAATGAGTGTTTCAAAACCTTTGAACAGTAGTGTATATATATTTTTTTTCCAACATTATGCCAAAAATTCTGTTGATTGAGCTTTACTTGTATTGAACCCGGAATATTCTTTAAGAACTAAGTCTGATGTTACTAATAAAAAACAGAAGCATTCATTAAAAGGGCACTTTTTGCCCTCATATTTTGAATTTTGGTGGCATTTTTTGTAATATTTGGTGCCATGTTTTTGTATTATGTCTTTAAAGCAAAAGTTTGTCATTTTTTCCGATAAAAAGAAGACCATTTGTAGGTTGATTTCTCAAAACGTCTGAACACTGTGGGTCCATGACACCCAATGCAGCAAAAATTATTCAACCAATGCTGTGAGTTTGGGGCGGGACTTTATGTTTGACAGATCATTGAAAGACAAGGGAAGTTTTCAGGAAACATGCATGTTATTTTTGCAATTGCACACTTTTACACAGCTCAAAGAATTACATTTGTATTGTTTTTTACTGTTTAACTTTTCAGACCGAAGAACTCATCGTCACTTCAACATTATAAAGAACTCTGCAGATTTTCCCACAAAATGCAGAAAATGAATCCAGGTAGTCTGGTCTAGACACCTACATCTTTTGGAAGATATAAATTCAGATTCTCTGAGAGTTGAAAATGAGCTTCTAAAATGTGGACTTATTTCCCCAGGTTTCTCTCTTTCTGCCTTTTCATGTGATGTTATTTGAATAAAGAATGTTTATAACCCACAAACACAATGAACAAATCTGGAATTAACAGACACACTGCTTTATGTGTGTGTGAGAGTTTGTGTTTCAGCTCCTGCGGGTTCAATGTGTGACATGATCAATCTAAACAGCTTATGAACACAAACCCTCCTGACCTCATCAATGCACTCCATACCCTTGCCCAAGAGACCGCACTGACAGTAGTCTAAACATGCTGTGTGTGTGTGTGTCACCTGAAGTGATGTAACACGGCGTTGAACGCCAACCCGTCTGCCCAGCTGGTGGTAAAGTTGAGCACGTTGACGTTGTCATAGTTACGTGTGCAGTTTCTAACCCAGCTCAGCAGAATCTTCTCGCTGTTGGTCTGCTGAAGACTGGACATCACATCCTTCATAACATCCTTCACCTGAACCCACACACACACGTCAAGCAACAAAGCTTTTAGAAATATACAAGTGTTTGTGTGTGTGTGTGTGTGTGTGTGTGTGTGTGTGTGTGTGTGTGTTCTGACCTGCCAATGTAGTATGATACTCCAGATGAGTCCCAGAGTGAGTTTATGATTCCCATCAACAATATCAGTCCCTCCAATATTCACCAAATCCACCTGAAAGTTCAGAAAATATACAGTAAAAAAAAAAAAAAAAAAAAAGTATTAGAAAAAGGGACAAATGAAGAACAGATTAAAATTACAATGTTTTTAGGCAAAAAAAAAAACGTATTATTATTAACTGGATGTCTTCAAAGATTTTTCTTTTTTTTTCCTCAATAAATGTTCTCTGAAACCCCTTTGTGCTGATGTAACCAAGGTCATGTGGGTGGGGAAAATGTATATTATCCAATCATATCATAGCCTAACAAAAACGAGCCAATTAAATCCCAAGTCATGTCTCACTTTATTTCCCAGTGAATATTGTTTCACTCTGAAATACATCACATTATAGAAGTAAAATGGATTTTGAAAGCAGTTGCATCTCTTTACATGTCGCTCAAATGGGGAATATTGTATATAAACACATACTTGTATTTGTAGTGGCTAATTAACCTAGATCCTCCAAACCAGCTATTATTGTCCTTCATGTAAACTGTGAGAAATGTGAAAGCATTTAGAGAGGATTCTAAAATGATGTGTGATTCTGTGTAAACATGCCTGTCTGACAGACATCTAATCTCACTGGATTTACAGGTGCAGATGAACCAAACCTGTACTTACCACTCAATGATCAGACTTAAGATGTCATGTCTGCTTACAGAGCCAACCACAAACCTCTATCACTGGTACAGAGTTTACAGAGTGAACACAACCTGAACATAATGTGTGTGTAATGTTCAATCCATAGCAGTGTAATTGTGGGAGAAAATTAGCGAATCAACTGAACCAGGTTCAAAGAAACAAGAAAGACTTGATTTCCCTGTTCAAGCTGTGAATGGTTATTAAACAGCGATTAATCAGCTGATATTTGGCCATTTTGAGATTACTGGCTGTTAAACAGTTGTGTGTGTCAGTCCAAAATCTACAGTCTACCTTTTCAAATTATAAATGCACATTTTTGGCTTTAAAATAACGCTCATCTTGTATTTGACAGTGTTCATGTTGCTATGTATTTACTAGGGATTTGACAGTCCTCGGAAAAAAGAAAAAGAAAAAACAACCGGTCAGTTCGCCACACACAGTTCGTTACACTTTTGTATTGCGGTTCTAAAGTCTAATCAACCCATTTGGAGCATGATGGTTTGCCAAAGAAAACACGGTGTCAACATCGAATGTCTGACATCAAATCACCTTGGAATAGATGAGAACACTTCAGCTTTAGTGTGTCAATAGAAAATATACATTTTAGACTCCAAAACATTTCTTTTGCGAATAGAAGAACAGGGAGTCCTGCAACAGATGTCATGGCCCCCACAAAGCCCCCCACTGAATATTGAGTCAGTCTGAGATTACATAAAGAGACAGAAGCAACTGAGACAGCCTAAATAGATAGAAGAACTGTGGTGAATTCTCCAAGAAGCTCAGAACATCCTATCTGCCAACAACCAAGAAAAACTGTATCCAGGTGTACCTAGGAGAATTGGGACTGTTTGTCACACCAAATATTTTTTTATTTTTTATTTATTTTTTTTTTACTTGGTGTGACATTGATTGATAAATGAGAGCTTTTAATGGAATTATTTTTTGAAGAAATCCTCACTATGTACAATTTTTCACAAGTGCCTAAAACTTTTGCACAGTTCAGTATAGCCCTGCTCCTTTGTTGATGATTTAGTTTTTTAAGCTTATGATTAAAACACTCAAATCGTGTTACAACATCCATTCCTGTGTCTATTTTAGCAGCAATATTAGCAGTATTTTTCAGAACTTTGTATATTTGTTAAGTTTTAAATGCATTTTGTAAAAAAAATTAGGTTAAGGAAACCTGTTGAAGTGTCTGTAGGCTGACCATACTGTACGTCCTCTTTTTTTCCGGACATGTCCTCTTTTTCGGACCTGACAAAAGCGTCTGGCCAGGATTTTTCGAAAAAAACGTTTACCGTAACGTGAAGATGTATGAATGAAATGAGTAACACTTCATAATAAGGTTCCATTTCTTGACATTAGTTACTGCATTAGATATCATGAACTAACAATGAACAACATATTTTTACAGCATTTATTAATCTTAGTCAATGTTAGTTAATGAAAACACAGAAATGTCCTGACCAATGATATATATGCTTTATATCACGTCAGAAACCGTTGCAGTTACCAGAACCAGAGAAACTGGTGGCACTAAAGCACAGAAAGCTGTTTTGACCACCGACATTAAATGCTGAAGTAACTCGAGGAAGAAATCCTGAACCAACAGTGAGGATGTATAGTTCATTTACATCAAATGCCTTAAAAACTGAGATTTTTTCCTCATATGGATTCTCTTAACATGTAAATGATATCGCTGCATCACTGCCTTTAAACTCCCTTTAAAAATGATCTGATCTTATGTGGATTGTCTTCATAATTTATTCCATATTGCTGCCACATTGTTTGGCTTTTGCATTTAATCTTACGTGAGTTCTCTTATCGCTTTAATATGATATATATATATATATATATATATATATATATATATATATATATATATATATATATATATATATATATATATATCGCAGCAACTTTGATTTTGTATCACTTTTTTAATAAACAACTTCTGTCAATAGCAGCATAAAAGTATCTAATAATGGGTGGACTCAAGATGGGTTTTGTTGGGTGAGATCTTTTTTTATTGCTTATACACTTGGAGCATTAAAATTGAATCATGTTAAATAAGTAACCTGCAGGGTTTTTTGCAAATATAAAGTAGATGTGCATGGGAATAAGATACAGTCAAACATTTGTTTTAAAAATTTGTTTTAAGAGTCTTTTTAAGTATGCATTATGCAGTGATTTTATACACAGTATGCATGACAGTGGCATATAATTAATATTGTTCAAAATGATAACATGTTTTAACTGTTAAATCCTTTTTTTACACTCGATTCTTTCTAATCACCCCTCAGACTGTGATATATGATAATACTGTCAGTCAACTTGTCCAGCAGGTGAACTGAAATAGTTTGTGAAATGTCTCGAAAGTTTTCTTTCTCATTCAGCAAATCAACAACACACTCATCACCACTGCAGCAGCTTGTAGAGAAATCCGTTTTATTTTTCGATCTGCACACTACAGAATAGTTTGCTTTTCTTGTTTGTTTTGCAAACTTGTCAAGTGGTTGTCACATCATCAAGTTCGCCGATGACACGACCGTAGTGCGTCTCATCAGCAAGAACGATGAGTCAGCATACAGAGAGGAGGTGCAGCGGCTAACGGACTAGTGCATAGCCAACAACCTGTCTCTGAACGTGAACAAAACAAAAGAGATGGTTGTTGACTTCAGGAGAGCATGGACAGACCACTCTCCGCTGAACATCGATGGCTCCTCTGTGGAGATCGTCAAGCGCACCAAACCTCACCTTTTCCCTCAACACCAGCTCCATAACCAAAAAAGCTTAGCAGCGTCTCTACTTTCTGCAAAGGCTGATAAATGCTCATCTCCCACCCAGCATCCTCACAACATTCTACAGAGGGACTATCAAGAGCATCCTTAGCAGCTGCATCACTGCCTGGTTTGGAAATTGCACCGTTTCGGATTGCAAGACCCTGCAGAGGATAGTGAGGACAGCTGAGAAGATCATCGGGGTCTCTCTTCCCTCCATCATAGACATTTACACCACGCGCTGCAACTGCAAAGCCAACCAGCATTGTGGATGACCCCACGCACCCCTCACACAAACTCTTCACCCTCCTGCCATCTGGCAAAAGGTACTGAAGCATTCGGGCCCTCACGGCCAGACTGTGTAACAGTTTCTTCCCCAAAGCCATCAGACTCCTCAACACTCAGAGACTGGACTGACACACACACACACACACAACTGAACACCATCCGATTCCCTTTGTAATTTTATCTACCCTAATTATTTTGCTGCTACTGTATTCATAAAATATTGTACTTCACTTTCTACCTGGCTGCTACCCCAATAACTGCTATGTCCAAATATAGTATAAGCTTATCTGCTGAATACTATGTCATGTATGTTATGTTTCCATTCACAGCATTTTCTATTATATTGTAGTATCTTTTTGCACTACCTGTTTCATCTGACACTTTCACACTAGAACTGTGTACTGGTCTCTTACTTTGCCTATTGTCCTGTTTCAGCAATTATTGTACCATCTTGTACTGTTTGCACACGTTTGCACATGCACTTTATGTAGAAATGTGTAGGTCTTTTAGTTCTGTGTAGTCTCATGTAGTTCTGTGTTTGTTTTATGTTGTTTCATGTTGTTTTTATGTAGCACCATGGTCCTGGAGGAACGTTGTTTCGTTTCACTATGTACTGTACTAGCTGTTTATGGTTGAACTTGGTCACCTGGTGATGGACAGAGGGTGGACCAGCTCAAAGGTGCGTTAAGCCGCCTACCATACCTGGGTAAAACTGACTGTCGATTAGCTCCACCTTTTGTAAAGGCGTGAATGTGCTAACGGCCAAAATTCGCTTCACTTTCTATGGGAAAGGGCCATTCGCCGGCGATTCACCTCTCATGATTGTGTTGCATTTGGTGTGAAAAGGCCTTTAGTTTAGTGCATAAACTAATATTAACATAAAACTTTAGATTTTAAAAATGTATTACTATATGCTGAAATTAACTGAGATTAAAAAGTGCTGTTTAAGTATTGTTCTTTGTTAGTTCATGTTAACCAATGCCGTAAACGAATGTTAACAAATGGAACCTTATTGTTAAGTGTTACCAATAAATGTATAATTTTTGGAGCTGCTTTAATTAAACATTACAGTTACAGTTATTACTATAGTAATTAATCATAATGGAGTCATTGACATAAGGTTGTCCGAGGTGACAAAAATTAAAAATCTTTTAAAAATCTAGTTTAAAAATACACGTGTCAAGTTCTTAGACATGTAATCTTTGCATCCAATTTGGTTTCATATATTTCTGAAAAACATTTATAGCATATATCAAAAAAATTGAAAAGCATTTTAATGACTTTAAAAATGTCATCTCATGTAACCATTAAGTAAAATGAAAAGCTAAACTATGTAACTTTTTCAGTGATAAAGTACTTTCTTCTATACCGGCTATTAAGTGCATATTAATGCAGAGACAACTATAAGTAAGCCATTCATAGGTTAATTTTCTCAAAAACTGTAAGCACTGTGTTTCTGTGGGACTAGAAAATTCCTGTGTTTGTTTTGAACGACCAGCTTAGACCCGCCCCAACAAAGTTTCTCAACCAATGGCGTGAGTTGGGGGCGGGACTATCTGACTGGTTGAAGAATTGCCATATTCAGAAAACTGTTTTGAAAACCATGTTTATTTTTGCAGTTCCGTTCGGTGGCGCTAGTGGTGCAGAAATGACATACTTCAGCTTTAAATAAGCTTCCTTGCACCTTGAAAATATGAGAATCTACACAATTTAATCATTAATTTGAGAAATGTTTTTAAAATTATTTTTTTACGTTTTTGAGTCAAGAATATAAAGAAGGTTACTTAGGGTTACTCAATTTGACTGCTATAAAATGTGCCTTTTTTTAATAAAAATGTCAAAATATCTTTTATCAAATTCATACACAATCTTTTTTTGGCAACCTACATGCTGGTTAGACTAAATGACTTCTATTTGGTGGATAAAGGTTTTTCAAATATTATGTAAAAATAATTTGAAATATTATTTATAAAAAACTTTCCACTGCTTATTTTTTAAGAAATAATAATATAAATGTACTACTCATGCCAAGTTGCTAACGTTTTTCAATTCAATTCAATTTCAGCTTTTAATTAGACTTATTTTTTAACCACCAATTTTTTGAGTAAGCCACAGAAAGAAAAAAAAAATCATAGTAGAGGTGTATTCAAGTAATTGTTTTGTGTAAATTGCATTTTTTTTTTTTTTTATGTATTTTTGAATAACTTAATAAATCCAGAAAAAAATCAATAAAAAGAGTGTCAGATCATTGACCCAGTAACCAAATAGTTTTGAGAAAATAATGTAAAAAATAACCAACAGAAATGAATGCCTTGTATTTTTGGCCATTTTTAGCATACTGTATGTACAGCACCATTGGTTTTACCATGGCTTTTTGGACATATACCATGCTAATACTGTGTTTTTTGGATATACATTGGCATGTGATTCTGTTTCATCTGACCCTGAACTATCAAAGAGCAGAGACAGAGGACAAGTCAAATTAAAATGACACACTAACATCCCTAAAAGACACAGAACAGTAAAGCGTTTTAATTAGATTGCCCTTGCTGTATGTTCCTTAGGCAGCGTCTGTCAGCGGATGCAAAAATAATTTCCCCTCACAGCTGAAGCTCAGAGCCACCCCATCTACCAGCAGCAAGGACACATGGAAAGGTAAATGCAGACAGAGACTTACGCTGTTCTGATGAAGCACTTGCAGGACTCTGTTGACGTTGTTGAGGGAGTGAACTCTGGTGGAGCCACGCTCTTTGGTCTGAGAGAGAGACAGAGAGAAATTCTTTACACCAGAGGTCATCAATCTAACATCAAAATGCTGGTTTTTATTGGATTAACTGGTTGGTAACTTTCGCTAATATAACATTAACGAACATTATTACTTTATGCTAGTGCTGACTTAGCTTTGGGTAAAATGGGCCACATTTTGACATTTATTGTCCATTTTACCTGAATTAACCCAATATCACACACAATCAAACGGCTAGGTTGATGTGATAAGGAAGCACTGTTATGAACATGAGCAATAATATTTAGCAGGGTTTAATGTGATGAAGGGGTGATAACGATAAAGCCTACAGGCCGTCATCACTCAGATGTCACTCAAACACTGTTAGTGTGTGTGCGCATATTAGCAGTATTGTTGTTTGCCATATATATGTGTGTGTGTGTGTGTGTGTGTGTGTGTGTGTGTGTGTGTACAGTTCAGACACGTTGCAGTTAACCTCAATTCAAACCCTTCAAACCATCTAACACACACACATATGCACTGTATAAACACACTCTGATAGTCTGCACACACACACCAGTGTAGTTGCAGTTAGTCCCTCTAGCAGATCGAGCAGTTTTCGTCCGTCTCTCAGGTCAGAGAACATGTCTTTAATAGGCGTCTTTCCCGTCTGAAACACAAAATTAGCACAAATTTAATTCGACTTTAATACAATCCCCATATCATCACACATTAAAACATTCCCTCAAAAAAATGACAGGCAACAAAGTACACCAAATTTGCTCTGCAGCGACCACAGACTCATATGATGCACTTTGAATGAACCGAGTCGGTCTCACTACACTCTCAAAACTCTCTATGTGTATATATATATGTATGCATATATCTGAATATTTTGCAATATATCTAAAATATATTGTTTCTATTCTTAAAATCAACAACTTAAAATCAAAAGCTTTCTATTTTTCCATCGTGGTTAATTCGATTGGCTACGTCTATCGCAATGCTTCATGGCAAATGTAGTTAATTTCCTCATGAAAGACGTTAAGTACGCAGCCTTAAACCTTTGTCTTTTTATCCGATTTTCACATACAGTAGCAAGAAAAAGTATGTGAATCCTTTGGAATTAGCTGGTTTTCTGCATTAATTGGTCATAAAATGTGATCACAAGTATAGACAAACACAATGTGCTCAAGCCAACAACACACAAACAATTATAATCTTTCACGTCTTTATTTAACACATCACATTAAACATTCACAGTGCTGTAGAAAAAGTAACTGAACCCTTGATGTTAACCAGTTCCAATGATTCCTTCAAGTCTTTAGCAGTCACTCTAGGGTTCTTTTTTTAACTCATTGAGCATTCAGCGGTGTGTCCTTTGAGTCATCTTGGCTGGACAGCCACTTCTAGGGAGAGTAGCCACAGTACTAAATCATCTCCATTTATAGAAAATTTGTGGACCAGTGAATATCAAAGATAACTTTGTAACCATTTCCAGCTTTATGCAAAGCAACAATTCTTGGTCGTAAAGTCTTATTTTTTGCAAGGCATGTTCCACGTCAGCAGATGGTTCTTGTGAATAGCAAACTCAACATTTTTTAGTGCATTTTATAAGTCAAAGTAGCTCTAACCCACACCTCCAATCACGTTTCATTAACTGGATGCCAGGTTTGCCAACTCCTGAATCTAATTAGCTTTTTCTTTTTTTTTCTTTTTTTTTGTCATCAAAAGCCTAGGGATTCAATTACTTTTCCACAGCACTGTGAATGTTAAATGGGATGTGTTCAATAAAGACATGAAAGATTATAATTGTTTGTGTGTTGTTAGCTTAAGAACATTGTTCTTTGTATATACTTGTTACTTTGATGACGATGAGGTCACATTTTATGAGCAATTAATGCACAAAACCAGCTAATTTCAAAGGGTTCACATACTTTTTCTTGCCACTGTACTTTTTTGCTTCAAATCAAAGTTTGTAATTTTGTGATTAACCTTGGAGCTGGTTGGTTTGGTTCATGGCTTAGAACTCTTTTATAAAGACTTTTAAGGAAAAAATTAATGGGAAAAATATTTCTAGAACCAAGACGGTTTAAAAAGTGGACGGGCACAGTTGCACTTTATCTAGATTTTAAATGTCCCATCGTTCAATAACAGCCTCTTTGCAAAGTCTGACTTACATTGTGACAAACCCTAAAGGCCAGAGTGAAATGATAAGGGATTTTCTGAAAAATAAACTTCAGTCGTGCTTGTTTCTAATGCTGGAACTCTTCAGAAGTATCCTGCTGCTGTTACAGTACAAAAACAAGCTGCAGTTGATAAAAAAAACATTTGACCGATTCAAACATGTTTCAGCACACTTTTGGATTTCAGCCCTTATGATTTGAGATTTTGGAAAAAGAAAAGAGTGTCTCTAGAGAATTAAGAGCCTCAAGCATGTTCTAAAACAAAGTGTCTAAGCTTTCAGATCTGTACCAGAACTTGAGGAATTCTTCGACAGTGCAGCCATAAAATCAGAGGTTCAGAAGTTCAGCATGAGCTCTGCTGGGACTGTTTGGTTACCTTGGAGAACTGAGCATTGATCCACTTCGTGAAGGTTTTCTTCTGTACAGCATCATGCTCATCTGGAAAAATTACAGATGGAAGAGAGGGGGAGAGAGAGAGAGAGAGAGAGAGAGAGAAAGAGAGGAACAGTGAATGAGCTGATTTTATTGCACATAATAATGCAGTAAAAGTTTTTTATTGGATTAGTACATTGTACAAAACATTTCATAGATCTGCACATACTTTCACTTCCACAAACTCTCCATGTTCAAAACGGAAACTAATCCAGATGATATTGGAAAATTAGAAAATGGGAAGGAAAAGGTGCCTAATTGTCAAAAAAAATAAAAAAATAATAATAATCATAATGGTCCTAAAAAAAAAAAAAAAAAGGTTATTTTATGTGTAATATGACATCACAACAGTGTAGCCATATTTCTTTGTGAGATTCACTTTTAAATCCATTCTTGGGTTGGGTAAAAGAAAATCAATTCTCCGATTAATCACAGTCTTCATTTGAATGATCCAGATATAGCATTTTAAAATCACAAGGTTGATCTTTTACTCTATGCCGGGGTGCTCGTAATGTCACAAGACAACCACTGGTTGATCTTGTTCACAGGCCAAAGGAGTAGAGAGTAGGGACAGTAGAGAGAGAAACTACACAAATAACAATGAGGTATTAAATGTAAACACAGTCATTTATGTCAAAAGTGAGGCTACAGTAAGGCTGTCAAATTAAAATTAGAAAATTGCATTTTCGTTGAATTTAAGATAAAATAATTACAAAAAATGCACATTCGAATGCTAAAATGCATTCGAATTTTGGATGTGTGCCAAGCACTGACGATGACCTAGGCCCTAGGTATACTTCCAATCTGACGTGAACGCTCAGCGTCAACGTACAGTTGAACGCAAGCCTGTATCCTCCATATAACTGTGCGCATATACACAAGCAGTTGGAGCATGTGCGCTACGACTGCTTTGAGACACCAGACTTTCTCTTCAGGAGTATAAAGATGACTTTATATTCCTTCAGACTCGAGTTATACAAATGCAGGTATCTCCAGACCTTCTCACACATGCGCTCTTGACTTGCACATCCACTGTTGTTGTTTTTACCTTCATCTCCTGAAGTTTAGCGGTGATTACATCATCTTCTAGCACATCTTCATGACAGCAACAGCTCAAAGTGTTGCCACCTTGTGGACCCACTAATTAGTGCAAATAACTCCAGGCGCATGCACATTATGCGTGCTCAAATAAGTGCGGTTAGAAAAATCGGGCTGCGCACGTTTAGTGCGAGCACTCTGCTGATGATGAGAGTCACGCGTCCTGTACACAGTTGCTCAGCTTCAAGTGTCCTGTCAGAAGTATACTTTGGGGTTTTCGTGGCCATTCAGACCAATCACATTTTTGGGCTAAAAAAGAATGCAGGTGTCTCAAGATGCGTTGAAATGGTTACATTTCCTTTTAAATTGACACTAAATTGCATCAAATAAAATGCAGCTCTCCTGCACTAAATGCTGAAAGAACAGTTCGTTGTAGCACAACAGTCAAAGACGTCCATCTAGCGTACACGTACGGAAAGAACTGCACTTTGGTTGAAGGTCTTTGGTCATTGTGTCTTGCTCTCTTATCAGCGTCTCACTGTTTAAGCATCAGGTACGTACAACTGTATTTAGTGAAAAACATTGTGGTACCTCCAGTATTATGAAGCTTGAGTCTGTAGCAGTACTATGGCACCGGTATAGGCTACTGTGCAACACTAAGTTTACACAGAACCGTCTACTGAAGCATTTCTTTTCTCATTTTACTTAAGATTTAAGAATATGAACTAGCTAAATCTTTTGACTTTATAATTTTTTGCATTTTGGTTAACAGCCATATATGTTCTTTGCAATAAACAATAGCTTTAACACGGTACTGTATGGTTTATTTTGCTTCATTGCGCCCTCTTGACAACATATGAGACGATGTCAATTTAAAAATCAGATGTCTTGCAGCTGCTACCTTATCCCCTACCTGAAATAATGTCTTTAAAATTCAAATATAATTCAAATTTTGTTAATATTTAACAAATTGCTTTCATATGTAAGCGAAACAGGCATTGTAACTGGAATATATCAAAATGTATCTGAATCAAATCAATTCAAATCAAATCGAGAGCTTGTGAACTGGAATCGAATCAGGATATCTGTATCGATACCCAGCCCAAATCAGTTCTACAGAATTCTACAGATTTTCCACCATAACATTTTTAGAAATGTGCACAGATTCCATGACGACACAGCACAGCCCTTAAAACTCTTTGACAGACATCTTTTAATTATGAGACACCCTGAGCTGTTAATCAAATGTCCAATAAGACACTCTCTTGGAGCCGTCAATCAAAGCTGACCCACAGCAGGGGGCGGGATTTGTCTAACACATGATCAAATCAAAGCGTTACAGCATTAGTGTCATAATATGTGTTGTCTGTATATTCCTATTTGAATCTATACGCAGTCTGTGTGAGATTGCATTACAGAGGCATAGATGATTCCCACACACACACGAGCATTCAAAAACCACCGACTCTGTGTACACCAATGTGAACCCAAGAAAGATCAAAGGTTAAGACCACAAGCCTGCCGGGTCATCTGCCCCTTTGTATGTGTGTACCCTGCAGACAGTGTATATGGGGGACAGAAAGCCAGGAATGTGCCTCAGGCTACATAGATGTTGAAGGAGAGTATATACATGACAACACACACAACACTATTCCCCACAAAGCAGTGAGAAAAACATTTATTACACACAGGAAACCAACCATCACCGTAGGTTACCTTAAGGCCCAAAACATACTCTACACAAGTTTTCGAAGGCAGACGCTATTAGCTGCACAAGCTCAATTTCACACATCACTGTATTCCAGAATGCAATTCATAAGACAAAACAAGTAAACATTGCATTCTCAGCATTGCCACAAGGGGTGCTATAGCGGGCATTAGTTTAAAATGTCTTGTTCTATGGTCAGTTTTTTCATCCAGGTCAAATAATGTCATGGTGGAGCAACAGCTTGAAGAAAACCTTGCTGAGCAATTTAGAAAAAGTTAGTTAAAACTGTCAACATGTTTAGAGCTAACTTCCTGAATAATAACACATGCGGTTATTAGTACTAAGGTTTGTTACTGCCAGAGTAACACAAGAATGCACGTTATGTATGTACAACAGAGACCATGTGCTTGCAAAACATTAGCCAAGCATTTGCGTCTGTATTTACATACTAATGTAGAGTATGTCTCTGGCCTTAGAAGGGTTGGGAACTGATCCCTAGGCCATAGAGACCAAATGTTGAAGAATTAAAAAAAAAATATGTAATGATGAATACACACATTCTTAATTCTCCCAGTGTCGCATATATACACAAGCAAACACTTGCCTTTTAAACCCTGACATTCCTAGAGTCCCTCTACAATGTTTGTGCATGTCTACACCAGATACACTACATTAAAAAAATGCCCATTACATTAAGGTGACCAGATATCTGAAATGAAAAACTGGGACATTTCTAGTTCAGTGGTAAATGTGTCACTGAAATTGTACATGTTACTTATCTATGAATTAAAAAAGGAGGACGATTCAGATGTTATGTATTTTGACCCTGGTAAATGTAGTAATAGAGCTCTATTAACTCTTGGAACCATGGGTGGTTGAGCCATTCTGGCGCAACCAGCAGTACTGCTTCCTTGTCGTCCCGAATTCTGCACAATACTTGAAGTGGACGGAGGGAATGCATACTTGCGTCCCGCTGGCCATTTGTGGGATACAGCCCAGCGAAGCATGAGTCAGGGAGTACCACAGACGAAAGTGTGTTGTCTCCGGTGATGCAAATAAATTATTTCAGCTTCCCCGAATCGATCCCATATCATCAGAACTGTCTGAGGATGAAGTCTCCATTCTACTTTTATAACACCCTGTCGAGAGAGCAAATCTGAGCTGTGTTTCAGGTAACCTGGAACATGTGTCGCATGTATTGATAAGGAGATGTTTATCACACCAGAGGAGAAGCTGGTGCGCCAAGTTCATCGATGACCAAGATCGAACTCCCCCTTGGTGATATATGTAGGCCACAACCGCTGTGTAGCCATTAATGCTAGAAATACAGCGCGTAGTTCCAGACAATTTATGTTCCAGGTCGTTTGAGCACCTGTCCAGGTGCCAAAGGCTGGAAGCCTATTGCACAGGTCTCCCAGCCCATGTTCGACGCATTCGTCACATCCACTTTGCGTCTGGACACTTGACCGAGTGCCACACACGTCTGACAGAATGTGGGTGTTTTCCAAATGATTAACGCAGATAGACAGTGGTGTTACACCACAAGATGTAAGCGACCGTGTCGCCATAAATGATGGGGCACCTTCAGTCTGAGCCAGCACTGAAGTGGTCTCATCCGCAGTAGTCCCAGCAGAGTGACTGGTGTTGCAGAGGCCATGAGACCCAGGACCTGTTGAAAAAGCTTCAAATAGAAACGTTTTCCCAACTTGAAAGTGTTTAAAAAACGGTCAATGGAATGAGCGCGTTCTTCCATCAGGCATGCCAGCATAGAGACTGAGTCGAGATTCATGCCCAGGAATGAAATCCGACGGCTGGGTGTTAACATGCTCTTTGACCAGTTGACTTGCAGTCCCAAACACTCCAAATGTGCAAGTAACAGGTCTCTGTGTTTGCAAGCTTGTTCCTCTTATTGTGCTAAGAGCAACCAGTCATCGAGGTAATTCATAACGCGAACGCCACGCAGCCTAAAGTCCTGCTGAAAGGCAATCCCCTCAAAGGTGAATCTCAAGAATGGCCTGTGATAAGGGGCCATATGCACGTGAATGTAAGCGTCTTTCAGGTTGATCGACACAAACCAGTCCATAGGACAAACATGAGACAAAATTTGCTTCTGAGAAATAATTTTGAACGGAAACCTCGCGAGTGCTCCTTTCAAGCTTCTCAGATTCAAAATGGGATGTAATCCTTTTCTCTTTCGTTTTTTTTTTTTTTTTGTTCAGCAGCCTCGTAGGACGTGGTCGTGCTCAAGCACGTAGCAGAACCCAATTTTCGTCTCGTGACAGCGGGGAAAGAGAGAAGGCTATTAGGCGATATTGAGGAACCTTAAATTTCTGCGTTGCGGCACAGCATCAGCAACAGTAAAAAAAAGGCATTGAAATTACCTGAGTCAAGGCACTAACTCGTTCCCGGCTCGCAGCGGCGGGGAAAGCGAGACGGCTATTAGGTGACGTGGAGGCACCTAAATTCTCTGCTGCAACATAGGCCATCTCCTGGCATGTTGTCAACCTTAGTCAAAACAGGGCAAACCATCCTGCGTTACAGAGGAAATTACACACTCTGTTCCCGGCTCACAATGGCGGGGAAACGAGAAGCGTGTTTAATAAGCACAGCAGAGCGACAGCTCCAGAGACTTGAACTCAGTGAATGAGTGAACACGGTGAAAATTATTTTTTTTAATTTTTTTTTGGCTTAAACAAGAAATCTTTAGGCATTGCCGCTTCATCTTGTTTTCAGACCCATGGGGGGAAATTACAGTAAATGTCTCAGCTTTGCACATACAATACTGTGCAAAAGTTTTAGGCATTTGTGAAAAATGTTGCATAGTGAGGATGTCTTAAAAAATAATGCCATAAATAGTTTTCATTTATCAATTAACATCATACAAAGTCCAGTAAACATAAAAAAGCTAAATCAATATTTGGTGTGACCACCTTTGCTTTTAAAACAGCCCCAATTCTCCTAGGTACATCTGGACACAGTTTTTCTTGGCTGTTGGCAGATAGGATGTTCCAAGCTTCTTGGAGAATTCACCACAGTTCTTCTATCTATTTAGGCTGTCTCAATTGCTTCTGTCTCTTCATGTAATCCCAGACTGACTCCATGTTCAGTGGGGGGCACTGTGAGGGCAATACCATCTCTTGCATAGCACCCTGTTCTTCTATTCTATTTGCAAGTAATGTTTGGGAGTCTAAAATGTATTTTTCCTATTGACACACTAAAGCTGAGGATATAAATAATCATCTTATGACAAATGTTTTGTGTAACATCTTAAGTGCCTAAAACTTTTGCACAGTACTGTACGTGTCCCACTAATGTAGCCCAGTGACAAAGAATCCCTGACATAAACCACCGTGAATGATTGCAGTGTGCCGGAATGAGCCGTCAATCGCCACAGAACAGGCGAGTCCACTGGAGATGGAGGCAGGACGCAGGCTCAAACCGGCGAAAATCACTCTCAAATTCTCTGCAAGCGCCAAGTTAACTTGGGCTCTGCCCAGGCAATCACAGTGCTTGTCTTGAATGGGTGAAGACACCTGATGTAGAGGAGATACGCAAGATACGAGCCGGCGATAAATCCTCCTCAAATCTCCATGCTCTAATGCCCATCCTTACGCAGCTTCCTTGTGCGGTTCCTCAGAAGCCACAGAAGGAGTATAGTGGAAGGAGAGGCAGATGGCTTCAGCTTTCAGAACGAAAAACAAGCCGAGAGCAAAGCATCTTGAGATTCATGCATTCACAGTGAACACAATCAGTCTCAAGGAGCGCCACTGTCCATAAAACATCGCTCGTGGCCACCAGAGAGAGGGAAATATGTTTGTTTCATTTGCTTGTGGAAACATTTGAAAAACACCATCTTTATAAAGACATTGTTAAGCAAACAACTTTTTTAGGATTGTGCACAGAATACAAGTACACATTCAAACACAATCAGGCTATAGCGCTTATGTTACATGCAACAGAAAATCCAATACAATCCAATAAATCCAATAATTCAAAGGATACTTTCCATTGAGGCCCACAGGCCGCAAAATAATCTGTTCACTGCGTTGAAAATGGCAAAGATGTCTTGCTGTCCCACAGGAGGGGACACACACTGCCATTCAATGGTTAATGTAGTAATCCGTGATCGCCGGAGCACCACAGGGTAGAAGACAACTCTGATCCACCCACTGTGAGAGGTGCAGAACTTGACAGCAATTCTAGTAGAGAGCAATTCAATATTCGTGCACAGTACAAGAGAGAGATATCACTATCCTGAAAGAGAAAATTCTGAAGAGATAGTGCTGTGCACCACCGTTATATACGCCCACTGACGTGGGCAAGGGAGGCGGAGCACAAAGCACTATCTGCCAATTAAAATTGGTGAGATTTTAAAGAGTTTCGGAGACTTGCTACGCCTGCGGATATAAACCCACCACGTCAGCTATGACACAGCATAAAATGACTGACTTAAAAGGGAACTGCCGCGAAAAAGTAATCAGTAAAGGAATACGAATGACTTACAGCTGCTATAGCGAGCAACCCCCTCTGTTGTTCAAAATAAACAGCACATGATTTACCTTGTTGCCGGTAGGCTTAAATAGGGGCTTTCTTGCAGTGTATTTTCACTTTGCGGACTGTTTTGAATGTGCAGTAAAAATGGGGACATTTCCGGAGACAGCTCAAGTCGGGGACAGACCGTCAAAAACTGGGACTGTCCCCGGAAAACGGGGACGTCTGGTCACCCTATATTACATGTGTGTATGGGGTTAATTTGGGGACAAAATTACCCCAAAACCATAAGTTATATGAATCTGAAAAACTGACAACACCTCCCCTTTGGGATATCTTATAGGGTAAAAATATTTTTAAGTATACTCAGCCTTTTTAAGTATACTCCATTTAACTGTGCGCATAGACAGGTGGTTGGCGCATGCGCACTACAACTGCTATGAGACACTGGACTGTTTCTCTTCAGGAGTTTAAACCCTTAAAGATGTCTTTATATGCCTTCAGACTCAAGTTCAGACCTCCTCACACACGCGCTCTCGACGTGTACACCCACTGTTGTTATTTCCATCTTTGTCTCCTGTTGTTTAGCTGGCAATTACATTTTCTTTTACCGCTTGTTCCTGACAGCAACAGCTCATTTGAGTTTAATAGTGCAAATAATTCAAAGCGCGTGCACATACTGCTTGTTCAAAATAATCAGGCTGCACGTGTTCAGTGCTCGAGCACTTTGTTGATGACAAAATTCATGTTACACATCCTGTACGTAGATGCTTAGCATTCGCATCTAACCAATGTATACTCTGGGCTTTAGAGTTTGGGTTAGCTGTACTAATTCTGTAGGCTGTACAAAGGAAAAAACAGTTATTATTTTCAAATTCCTAACCCAAAACCAACATTTCTGACTGTAACTTATTTTAGAGCTTTCAAGCCACATCCACCAATGTATCTATCTATCCAGGTTTCCATCAATCCATCTATTGATATATCTGCAAATAAGGCCTATGCAACCTTCACAAGACTTTTCCCTTCAAATATCTATTTTAAATGTTCAGGCAAGGCTTTATCAAACTTTCCTTTTCTAGTTATAATTACTAGGCATGTCATAAAATATTGTTATATGGATATCGATGTTATTGTATCAATATACTTTTGAGGCATTGATATATTAACATTAGCCAACATTTAATTTAGAAGCCTAATTTGCATGCTTTCCAATTCACTTAGTTGGCTTCTGTTGAATGTCTAGTGTAATAGCATTGGGAAACCACAAGGGGGTGATATAACATTTACTGAGGCAGGTCGCAAGGCACAGGTATCACAACATAGGACGGGTATTTTAGAGCTCATTGCACAGGATGCATACACACAAAAGTAATGAAGGTTTTAGTACTTCAAGTATGAAAGTAACATCAGTGAGTTTGCAGGTTAGTGTATGATCTAATCGAGAGATTAGAAATTATGTAATTTCTCTGTATGTATCTTTGAAGAGGTTTTATTCAAGCTGTCAAACCACAAAACGACATACCTGAAAATACATTGTGTAGGCTATATTAAAGATACATATACATGTTATATCATCCAGTGATGGCTAGAGTAAATAATCTTTGTCCTTTGATAATGATTTGGGTCAAATTTAATGGAAACTATGTGAGTTACGCTCTGTGGCACTGCAGATTTTTGAGCAGCCTGAGAGACGATGAGCCTGCGCTGTTCATGTACTAGAAAATAACAGTTTCCAATTTTAGAACACACCATGTCGTCCGTCAGATGCATCTGGTGTGCGACTCCCATTAATTTATCCTGCCGCTCACGCTTTACCAAAGTTGTGTTGAGAAATATGTTTGAAAAGACAGACTATTGTGCAATGGGTAGCCCTATTTATATCTGAAAAAATCCTGAGACAGACAGACAGATAGACAGACAGACAGATAACCATCGTAAATCTTCTGATTATCAATGTGTGAAAAAGGCATTGATCCCAAGCCTAATAATTACATTTACATAAAACAGTATATGTCAAAGGTATGTCCTCATTTAAATGGGTCATACCAAACCATTTAGATGTAAACAACCAATGAAGTAGAAAAGTGAATATTGGTAAAATATATTGGTCCCACATGATGACCAAAAAAATCACGTCTAGGTAGGCTGATGACTAGGTTTTGACACAGCTGTAAGCTTTTCATTACTTTATCTGTAGGAATTAGTGTGTGTGTGTGTGTGTGTGTTTTGGTCTGTGCAGTAACTACTGAGTTTGAGTATATTTTGACATGGGACATTCCATAATGTATAAAATTCCCATAATTGAAGAGGTGGTTCCTCCTCCACTGTGGACTCCTGCCTGAGCTTGTTTGCTTGAAAACTTTGGAAGAAAGAGCGATAGACAGATAGACAAGATTTCAAAAACAAAAATGCAAAATAAAGACTACAGTACAGTGTTAATTGGAGGGTCTATGGCATCTTGAAGCTTTCAAAAGACTTGTGTCTCAACATGATGTGTTTTAAAGGGCTCATATCATGGCATCATTTTGAAATACTATGTACAGTATGTACACAAACAGCAACAATCACTCCGTTCCTCTCAACTAACAACTATAAGCTCATCATTAACATATTCATAAAAATGTTCATATTACATAACACATATTTAGTGTTCAGCAGCTTGGTCAGTACTGATGAATGTGTGAACTGTGAACTATGCTTGTACAAAGAGGTAAGCTAGTTATAATAATGGAGATTACTAGAGCTACATAAACTTAAAGGTCTTAAAGATACAGTTAGCAAAAACAGCCCGTTTAATTCTGAAGCCCCGTTCACACCGCCAGCGACTTAGTCAGCTAATTTGCTGGGTGTCGCTAGTCTCTGTATTGTGAAGTCGCTAGTGGGCATTCCAACTTCTGTCACTTGATTCTGGACCGCACATCTGAACATATCTTTAGAAAATCCGAACACAGATGAGATGTACTGCCGGTAAAACTAAGAAATCAATTTAATTTGACAACGAATCAGTTCTCTTGCGTCCTAAAATGAACATTCTGCAGGGGAGAGTGTTTTTATACACCGATCAGCCACAACTTTAAAACCATCTGCCTAATATTGTGTAGGTCCCCCTCGTGCCGCCAAAACAGCGCCAACCCTCATCTCACAACAGTATTCTGAGATGATATTCTTCTCACCACAACTGTACAGAGCAGCTATCTGAGTTACCGTAGACTTTCTGGCCATTCTCTGTTGACCTCTCTCATCAACAAGACATTTCCATCCACAGAACTGCCGCTCACACTAAAGGCCGGTTTATACTTCTGTGTCAAACCTACTACGTAGGCTCTGCAGTGGTTTGCATTTATAGTTCTGCGTTGGTGTGTGTGTGTCATTTTGTGAGTACACAGAAAAAATGCTAGAATATTGAGAGAAAATTCCTTAATTTCAAAAATAAATGTACATTTCAGAAATAAGCAAAGGCAATGCAATTTGTGGATTCAAAAGTATTTAATTCAATTATTGAAGCATTTATAGGGGTCATGCTCTTTTTTTAAATAGTTTTATTATCTTCCCTGAGGTCCACTGATAATGTTATTAAGGGTTGTTTTATTTTATTGTTTTGCACCAAAACAGTTATAATTTAGTAATAAACTCAGCAAAAAAAGAAACGTTCTCTCACTTTCAACTGCTTTTATTTTCAGCAAACTTAACATGTGTAAATATTTGTGTGAACATAAAAAGATTCAACAACTAAGACATAAACTGAACAAGTTTCACAGACATGTGACTAACAGAAATGGAATCATGTGTCCCTGAACAAAGAGGGGGGGGGGGGGTCAAAATCAAAAGTTACAGTCAGTATCTGGTGTGGCCACCAGCTGCATTAAGTACTGCAGTGCATCTCCTCCTCATGGACTGCACCAGATTTGCCAGTTCTTGCTGTGAGATGTTACCCCACTCTTCCACCAAGGCACTTGCAAGTTCCTGGACATTTCTGGGGGGTTTGGCCCTAGCCCTCACCCTCTGATCAAACAGGTCCCAGATGTGCTCAACTGGACTGAGATCCGGCCTCTTTGCTGGCCATGGCAGAACACTGACATACCTGTCTTGCAGGAAATCACGCACAGAACGAGCAGTATGGCTGGTGGCATTGTCATGCTGGAGGGTCATATCAGGATGAGCCTGCAGGAAAGGTACCATATGAGGGAGGAGGATGTCTTCCCTGTAATGCACAGCGTTGAGATTGCCTGCAATGACAACAAACTCAGTCCGATGATGCTGTGACACACCGCCCCAGACCATGACGGACCCTCCACCTCCAAATCGATCCCGCTCCAGCGTACAGGCCTCAGTGTAACGCTCATTCCTTTGATGATAAAGGCGAGTCCAACCATCACCCCTGGTGAGACAAAACCACGACTCGTGTACCGATCCTGTACAGGTGTTGTTACACGTGGTCTGCCACTGTGAGGACGATCAGATGTCCTTCCTGTCTCCCTGTAGCGCTGTCTTAGGCTTCTCACTGTACGGAGATTGCAATGATTGGCCACATCTGCAGTCCTCATGCCTCCATGCAGCACGCCAAAGGCACGTTCACGCAGATGAGCAAGAACCCTGGGCATCTTTCTTTTGGTGTTTTTCAGAGTCAGTAGAAAGTTCTCTTTAGTGTCCTAAGTTTTTATAACTGTGACCTTAATTGCTTACCGTCTGTAAGCTGTTAGTGTCTTAACGACCGTTCCACAGGTGCATGTTCATGAATTGTTTATGGTTCATTGAACAAGCATGGAGAACATTGTTTAAACCCTTTACAATAAAGATCTGTAAAGTTATTTAGATTTTTACAAAATTATCTTTAAAATACAGTGTCCTTAAAAAGGGACGTTTCTTTTTTTTTGCTGAGTTTATATGTAGGGCTGTCACAATTATGAAATTTGGCTGATTGTTAATTGTCGTATAAATTGTCATTTTTTTAAGGTGTGCTTTTTTTTGCATGTGTGCTTCATACACATAGTCATTTTTATATGTTTAACTTCAAATATATAAATCAAATAATAAAATAGGGATAAACTATGATTTCCTTTTAAGGTTTTGAAAACCTAATGGCATGAAAAATAAAATATCAAAATATTTCTAAATAATTAAAATATGTCTCTCTTTTTGGTCAATTTTACATTTGCACTTGTTTTTTGAACTCCATATATTTTATAATTTTTTTTAAATAAAATATAATATATATTTTATTTATAATATATTTTTATCATATTATGCAGTAGTAAAATATTTCCTAATTTCTTCACTTTCACACGTTATTTTAATGCTCTGATTAAACCCATGAGCCCATATTTGTCATGAAGCAGAACCTTTGAGATTTCGTTTCATCATTTTATCACTCCACAAAAATAGATTGTGCGTCATCTCCTGTCACTGTGTGTCATTAACACAGCGTGTATGAACCAGGAACATTTGCCATTACACGATCGTTTAAAGTGAAACTGGAGCGCTTTGCGTTCAGTATCAAAGTTAATACTTGTTCATTTATACTTTCTCGGGAGTTTGGTGCGAGCCTCTGCTGGCAGTGCATGCAGCAGAGCGTGCTCTTCAGGACAGGAGCTGGTTGACCTCCGAGATGCGGCTCAGTGATGCTTTGACGCGGAGTTCAACTGAATGTAATGGCTTGTGAGATTCAATCAGACGATGCAGTTACCGACAGTTTGTTCAAATGACAATGTGGAGTTAAAGATCCATAAAAGTTTTGTTGTAATCAGTGGAATTTTATAAAAGAATAAATGTAGGAATTGAATATATTTTTTTTTACATATTTTTATTTAATATAGCCTATAGATAGGATCAATTATTGGAGTGCATTGATGTGTCTAAAAAGTCTGTGTAAATACACCTTGTATTACATTTCTTTCGGATTTATTTGTTCTGCTCTGTTGAAATCCATAATCCAACGACAGACTGCTGAGGGCAGAAAACAATAAGAATTGCATTCATTATTGCCAAACCTTTATGATTCCAATCCATAATGAACATATATATTTAATATAAAAAAATTCTGCACCATTACTATGTCAATAATCATATTAGCAAATCTGTGACATTGATTATCTTAAATCCTTTGTACAAAAGGTCAGTGTTCATTGAAACACACAAGATGCTCTTTGGAACATCCTGGATAACACAATCATGAGGTTTTGCACAAACTTGTGGAGTTTCATCAGCTCGAGTGCATGCTGTCATTAAAGCAAATGGGGAAATCCATCTACATTTTATACTACATTTAAGTTTTCACTAAAATTGTTAGGGAGAAAATATAATTTGTAATGACAGAAAAACTGTTAACGTTGGAAACTTTCATTTGTGTAAGTGGACTCAGCTAACCCAGCTCGCTAGATTTTGATATACAAGTAGTCAGCCTGCTAAGTTTTGAGACAAACCTTGAGTCAACATTTCAAAAACAATCACAACCACACAACACATCTTCCTTCATATGTAAAACTGCACCCTTAATAACTCAACCACAACCCCGATTACAGGTATACACAACACACTAGGGGTTGCACGACTGCTGATTTTTAACAGTCCACTTGTCGAGCCCATTAGTCGTTTTAATCCGACATCCTCTCTTACTGACTAGACTATGCAACCCCCTACAACACACAAACACATTTGTATATAGAGTAAAACAGTTCTATAGCCGCCTACCTCTGAGTTTCATACTGTGTCCAGCCATAGTGTCAAAAACCAACAGATGATAGAAAAAAGCGAAGAAACAAGGGAACAATACGAGTTCTCCTGTCCTCCAAGTTCACATTCCTATCTCCTCTACACTCAATTTTACTGAAGAGTGACAGAAAAATATGCAGGCAGAGAGAGAGAGAGAGAGGTGGGCATGTATGTTGTGCTCCACTGGTAGAACACACACACGTCTCTGTGGAATGGCATCCCAGCATGAAGGGTGGAGAAAGCATGACCGGCTCCACGGGTCGCCCTGATGACCATCTGGCAGGTCACCATGAAGACCAAATGGAATGTGATGGAATGGAATGTTGGACCTATAAAATTTCTTTGACGAATAAGTTAAAAAGTTGAAAGATGTTTAAAGGTGAAGTGTCATTTCTGTGCCACTAGCGTCGCCAAACGGAATTGCAAAAATAATTAAAAGGTTTTTTTAAACGCTCCTACCATTTTCCATTGGCTGGATAAACAGATAGTCCCGCCCAAACTTACTCCACTGGTCGATCCAATGTTGCTTAATTGATGCATAAACCAAATACTGTTGGGTTTTCTTTTTTTTATTTATTTATTTTTATTCTAGAAATGCAATAAGTTTCCTTTAAGGGGTAAAGTTAGGGTGTGGGTTAGAGTTTGTCAACAGTAATATCATTCACTTTGTATAAAATCAATAGGAGTCCATACCATGTCCTCATTTAGATAGCTAAGTAATGTCTGTGAGTGTGTATGTGTGTGTGTCTGCATTGAAATGTAGATCAATAAACATCTTAAAAGTGGGAAAGTGTCATGTGAATCAGGAAGTAAAAGAGCGAGTGCTTACCTAACAGAGGAAAGGAAAACTTCTTCCTGTGCTTCTTAAAAAAGCTACCAGTACGCTTTCTCCACGGTAACCACTTACTCATGTTCACAACGTCCACTCCATAAAGAAATAGAATGATAGGATGCAGAGAGATACGGAGGAAAACTACATACAGGAAGTTCAAGTGATGCCTGAGGAGGGAGATGCTGCAAAAAGCATTGCATGCTGGGAGTGTGGTGGGTTACACTTGAAACCAGCACGCCTGTCAATGAAACAAGAGTTTACATCCTGTCAGAGTGACAATGCATGTGACAGAAACACACAAACCCAATTAAACACTTGAAGTTATGATAAACATCATATTAGCACACACAAAATCATCTAAACAGGCACACTGACAGGGCACAAAAGCCACCGTTCTAAAAATAGCATGTACTTCCCATTTGTTTAGTTTTTTCACTATTAATAGTTCCCTGACTCTGTTACACACAAACACACAGACACACACACACTAGTATCTACAGATAAAGTAATGAAAAGACTACAGCCCTGTCAAAACCTTGTCAATGGCCTACCTAGATAGCATTTTTTGGGCATCATAGACCAAAAAACTATCAGTTTGACCAACATATTTTTTTTTTATTCTTTTTTTTTATTTTTATTTTTTTTTTACCAATATTCACATTTCTACCTTATTGGTTAGCAGTTCTTTAAAGCTGAAGTGTGTAACTTTTCTGGTGTTAAAATACTTTCTTCTATCCCAGCTCAATATGCAGAGACAACTAATAAATAAGCAATTTTTAGTTTCATTTTCTCAAACTAAACACTGTCTCTGTTCTGGGCTGGATGGGACACTCAACAACTCTGAGTTGGGGGCGGGACTGTTCTGCTAGTGGAGCAGAAATTACACACTTCAGCTTTAATATTGGATTTACCAATAAATGGCACTTTGTATAAATATAATGGCATTTATAATAATAATAATATCATTATTATTATTACTAATATTTTATTATTGGTTGTTGTCATTGCAGTTACTTGTCAAATAAATAAAAAATTATATAATATTTTTAAAAAAAATCCATAATGCATACTGTATTTATTGTTGTAGTTTAATAATTTAGTTATTGAGTCAAAATAAAAAATAAAACTGTTCTTGTTTTTTTAACAAACTTTTATTATTAAAATATTATTTATTATAAAATATTTTTACTGTTGTAGTCTAGTGATTTAGTTATTATTGTGTCAAATAGCAGAAATGAAATAATTCCCAGTCTTCAAATCAGTTATCAGACACTTAAACATACAAAATAATCATATTGGTCATTAAAAAATACATAATGTAGATATAAAGAAAGTCTCAAAACCTAGTCAGCTGCCTTCCTAGACAGCATTTTTGAGCATCACAAGTGCAAAAGCATCTCAAAGCCTAGTGACTTACCTACCTAGACAGCATTTTTAGGCATCAAAGAATAGAAACAAGAAGAGAAGGACTATCAGTTTGACCAATATATTTATTTCAATATTCACATATTTTTACTTACGGTTATCGGTTCACTCGCTTACTGAATGTTTTTTTCTCTAATAAATTAATAAACGTATGTAACCTCTATTTTATATTAAGCTTGATAGTAATGAATAGCTCAAAACAAAGATTTAATTAAATGTATTATTTTTTAAGATCACAAAACAACTTTGTATCAATAAAATGTCATCAATGATAAATTGTTATTAAAATATTCATAATGCACATTGTTTTTATTGTTGTAGTCTAATGATTATTTAGTTATTATCGTCAAAAAGCAGAAATAAAACAGTAATTACTAACCAGTTTTGCACATTGGTTATCAGACACTTACAGGTGCATCTCAATAAATTAGAATGTCGTGGAAAACTTCATTTATTTCAGTAATTCAACTCAAATTGTGAAACTCGTGTATTAAATAAATTCAATGCACACAGACTGAAGTAGTTTAAGTCTTTGGTTCTTTTAATTGTGATGATTTTGGCTCACAGTTAACAAAAACCCACCAATTCACTATCTCAACAAATTAGAATATGGTGACATGCCAATCAGCTAATCAACTCAAAACACCTGCAAAGGTTTCCTGAGCCTTCAAAATGGTCTCTCAGTTTGGTTCACTAGGCTACACAATCATGGGGAAGACTGCTGATCTGACAGTTGTCCAGAAGACAATCATTGACACCCTTCACAAGGAGGGTAAGCCACAAACATTCATTGCCAAAGAAGCTGGCTGTTCACAGAGTGCTGTATCCAAGCATGTTAACAGGAAGTTGAGTGGAAGGAAAGTGTGGAAGAAAAAGATGCACCACCAACCGAGAGAACCGCAGCCTTATGAGGATTGTCAAGCAAAATCGATTCAAGAATTTGGGTGAACTTCACAAGGAATGGACTGAGGCTGGGGTCAAGGCATCAAGAGCCACCACACACAGACGTGTCAAGGAATTTGGCTACAGTTGTCGTATTCCTCTTGTTAAGCCACTCCTGAACCACAGACAACGTCAGAGGCGTCTTACCTGGGCTAAGGAGAAGAAGAACTGGACTGTTGCCCAGTGGTCCAAAGTCCTCTTTTCAGATGAGAGCAAGTTTTGTATTTCATTTGGAAACCAAGGTCCTAGAGTCTGGAGGAAGGGTGGAGAAGCTCATAGCCCAAGTTGCTTGAAGTCCAGTGTTAAGTTTCCACAGTCTGTGATGATTTGGGGTGCAATGTCATCTGCTGGTGTTGGTCCATTGTGTTTTTTGAAAACCAAAGTCACTGCACCCATTTACCACGAAATTTTGGAGCACTTCATGCTTCCTTCTGCTGACCAGCTTTTTAAAGATGCTGACTTCATTGTCCAGCAGGATTTGGCACCTGCCCACACTGCCAAAAGCACCAAAAGTTGGTTAAATGACCATGGTGTTGGTGTGCTTGACTGGCCAGCAAACTCACCAGACCTGAACCCCATAGAGACTCTATGGGGTATTGTCAAGAGGAAAATGAGAAACAAGAGACCAAAAAATGCAGATGAGCTGAAGGCCACTGTCAAAGAAACCTGGGCTTCCATACCACCACAGCAGTGCCACAAACTGATCACCTCCATGCCACGCCGAATTGAGGCAGTAATTAAAGCAAAAGGAGCCCCTACCAAGTATTGATTACAGTATACAGTAAATGAACATACTTTCCAGAAGGCCAACAATTCACTAAAAATGTTTTTTTTATTGGTCTTATGATGTATTCTAATTTGTTGAGATAGTGAATTGGTGGGTTTTTGTTAAATGTGAGCCAAAATCATCACAATTAAAAGAACCAAAGACTTAAACTACTTCAGTCTGTGTGCATTGAATTTATTTAATACACGAGTTTCACAATTTGAGTTGAATTACTGAAATAAATGAACTTTTCCACGACATTCTAATTTATTGAGATGCACCTGTTAATCTGAAGTATGTCATTTCTGCGACTAGCGCCACCAAACGGAATTGAAAAAATGAACTTTGTTTTCAAAACGGCTTTCTGTATATGTCCTACGTCTGCCGTTGGTCAAACAAAGAGTTGGTACTGCCCCCAACTCATGCCATTGGTCGAGAAACTTTGTTGGGGTGGGTCTAAGCGGGTCGTTCAAAACAAACAGAGGGATTTTTATAGCCCCACAGAAACACAATGCTTACAGCTTTCTAGAAAATTAACCTATGAATGGGTTGCTTTTTGTTGTCTCTGCATATTAAGCTGGGATACAAGAAAGTATTTTAACATTGAAAAAGTCAAATTAGCTTTAAAGATAAAAATAATCGTATCTTTAACGGTTGTAAAATATATATAGCGATATATCACCAAGGCCGATAATTCGGCTGATATTCTGAATTTTTTAATTATTTGCAACGGCCGATACATTTCCGTGTTTGGCCATCATGTTACTACAATAATAGGCTGGTGACAAGGGCTGTGCCAATACTATCAAATATTGATATATCACGATACCTTTCTTCATGATGTTCAACTATTTGTGTAGTCATATCATGTCCAACAGTACAATAAAGACAAAGCAGGTCATCTAAATAAGTGTAAACTCAGAGCGGTGTTTCTCCGTGCAGTCAGAGAGGCTTCTATGAGGCACGAGAGAGACTGAAACTGAGCATGTTTCTCTCACGGACATGCTGGTCCTCTCTCACGCTTCTGGAACTGCCATGCAAAAATATAGATTTTCCGACTAACCGCGATCTTCATTTGATTATATCTATATGGATTCTTAAAATTCCAAAACTGCTCTTTTACTCTATGCGCAGCCCTTTATAATTATAGTATATCACTCACTTATGCGACTTAAAATGTCTGTAATTAGCCACTGCCTGGTAATATTCAGATTTCACACACCAGTTCAGCATCCTTTCACTAGTTGTTAAGAGTAAAAGTTTGGTTTGCCTTGTAATGTGTGTCCAAAGATGAGATCCACGTAATCCATTTGTCATTGGTAATGTCTCTTATAATTCCCTCTTTGGTCTTTACAGTTAGATGTTGATCAAAATAAAAACATAAAAAATAAACATTTAATTGTAATTGGACATGGCACTGATACTGCAAACAAGCGATTCAACTCCATTCGCTTTAAAATTCCTTTCTTTAAAGGGACAGTACCGGGTTTAGGTATGTGGCACGTGTCAAATTGACGTCCACATGAATGGCCGGACCCAAATACAAACATTATATGCCCAACCAGAGACAGAAATATACTGGATCATTGCTACACAACAATTAAGGATGCATATCGCTCTGTTCCTAGAGCAGCTTTGGGACTATCTGATCACTGTCTGATTCATCTTCTTCCAACCTACAGACAGAAATTAAAATCTGCTAAGCCTGTATTAAGGACTGTGCTAACCAGCTTGCCCCCATCTTCACACAGATCTTCAATAGATCACTGGAGCAGTGTGAAGTCCCATGCTGCTTCAAATGTTCCACTATCATCCCCATCCCAAAGAAACCAAAAATCACAGGACTTAATGACTACAGACCTGTCGCCCTGACATCTGTGGTCATGAAATCATTTGAGAGACTGGTGTTGGCCCACCTGAAGAACATCACTGGACCCTTTCTAGATCCCCTTCAATTTGCTTATCGAGCAAACAGGTCTGTGGATGATGCAGTCAACATTGGATTGCATCATATCCTGCAACATCTGGACAGACCAGGGACATATGCAAGGATCCTTTTTGTGGACTTCAGTTCAGCTTTCAACACCATTATCCCAGCTATACTCCAGAATAAATTACACCAACTCTCTGTTCCCATGTCTATCTGTCAGTGGATTACCAGCTTTCTGACGGACAGGCAGCAGCTTGTGAGACAGGGGAAACTCACTTCCAGCATCTGTCCAATCAGCACTGGTGCCCCCCAGTGATGTGTGCTCTCCCCACTACTCTTCTCCCTCTACACCATTGACTGCATCACCAAGGACCCCTCTGTCAAGCTCCTGAAGTTTGCAGATGACACCACTGTCATTGGCCTCATCCGAGATGACGATGAGTCTGCATACAGAAGGGAGGTTAAACAGCTGGCTGTCTGGTGCAGTCAAAACAACCTTGAGCTGAACACACTCAAAACGGTGGAGATGATTGTGGACTTTAAGAGGAACATCCCAACACTGACCCCCTTCACCATTCTAAACAGCACTGTGGCAGCAGTGGAGTCATTCAGGTTCCTGGGCACTACCATCTCACAGGACCTGAAGTGGGAGACCCACATTGACTCCACTGTAAAAAAGGCCCAGCAGAGGTTGTACTTCCTTCGCCAGCTGAGGAAATCCCCCCCCCCAAGAACTTTACACTTCCAGAGTGAGGAAAAAGGCTGGAAAAATCACTCTGGACCCCACTCACCCTGCCCAGTACCTTTTTGAACTGTTGCCTTCTGGCCGACGCTTCAGAGCTCTGAGCACCAGAACCGTCAGGCACAGGAACAGTTTTTTCCCTCAGGCTATCCATCTCATGAACAGTTAAACTGCCCCATTGAGCAATAACTATGTGCAATACACAGTTTAGTCTTTCTTATATTTATCCAACACATCCAACCTCTTCTGCCATTTCATTCCTCTGGGAGAAAAAAAAAAAAAAACTTTTGCACTGTACATAACAGATTTGCATTTACACTGTACATAACAGATTGTATTAGATTTGCACTATGTGTATGTGCGTATGTATGTATGTGTGTATCTGTACGTATGTGTATAATAATATTTTTTTTTTTTATTATTATCTATGTCTTGCTGCTGTTTTTGTATTGTTTTTGTATTGTTGTACACTGGAAGCTCCTGTCACCAAGACAAATTCCTTGTATGTGTAAGCATACTTGGCAATAAAGCTCATTCTGATTATGATCATGGGCACTCTGACTGGTTTGCAGTGGCCCCATATGCAGCAAGGTGCGATACACTGTGTGTTGTGACATATTTCTTACGTAACGTGCTTTATTGGCATGACAAACGTTACAATGTATTGCCAAAGCATCTGCAATGTTTACAATGAATCTTGAACAGATGAGAACAAATTAAAGAATGACTAAATAAAAGATAAACAAACATATAATGTAGAATTGTGTGTGTGTGTCTCTCTCACTCTCTCTCCTCAACATTTCCCTACAACTTTTAACTGTCTTGTCTAACGATATAAATGCAATTATCAATAAAACTTCTATAATATACCCATCTACAAAAATGCAGATATCTTGCTTAAACAAATTACATTTACGAACCTAAAAAACTTGAGCAAATCCAGCACTTCTTCAGTTGGGCGTTCTTATATCTTCCTCTGAAGAGCACATTCCATCAGTTGCGGTCAAAATTCTATTCATCTGACTCATGAATGTTGAGAGCTCATATATCTTCTTCTGAAGCACGTATTTGCATTCACGAGTGTTGCATGACAGTCAGTCTGTGTCACTCCAAGCAGGCAATCCGGGCTGTTTAAACTGAAAGCTGTCAGGAGATTGCTGCATGCTGGATCTGCACGAGCGCTGTGACAGCAACATCAGTGTAAAAGCGATTCACGTGCGCTATAAGTAAATGTCATATTCACTGTGCATTATATACAGTTGAAGTCAGAAGTTTACATACACCTTAGCAAAACACATTTAAACTCAGTTTTTCATAATTCCTGAAATTTAATCGTAGAAAACATTCCCTGTCTTAGGTCAGTTAGGATCACTACTTTATTTTAAGAACGTGAAATGTCAGAATAATAGTAGAAAGAATGATTTATTTCAGCTTTTATTTCTTTCATCACACTCCCAGTGGGTCAGAAGTTTACATACACTTTGTTAGCATTTGGTAGCATTGCCTTTAAATTGTTTAACTTGGGTCAAACGTTTTGGGTAGCCTTCCACAAGCTTCTCACAATAAGTTGCTGGAATTTTGGCCCATTCCTCCAGACAGAACTGATGTAACTTGAGTCAGGTTTGCAGGTCTCCTTTCTTGCACACGCTTTTTCAGTTTTGCCCACAAATTTTCTATCAGATTGAGGTCAGGACTTTGTGATGGCCACTCCAATAACTTGACTTTGTTGTCCTTAAGCCATTTTGCCACAACTTTGGAGGTATGATTGGGGTCATTGTCCATTTGGAAGACCCATTTGTGACAGAGCTTTAACTTCCTGGCTGATGTCTTGAGATGTTGCTTCAATATATCCACATAATTTCCCTTCCTCATGATGCCATCTATTTTGTGACGTACACCAGTCCCTCCTGCAGCAAAGCACCCCCACAACACGATGCTGCCAACCCGATGCTTCATGGTTGGGATGGTGTTCTTTGGCTTGCAAGCCTCACCCTTTTTCCTCCAAACATAAATATGGTCATCATGGCCAAACATTTCGATTTGTTTTTTCATCAGACCAGATCTTTGTCCCCATGTGCACTTGCAAACTGTAGTCTTTTTTTATGCCGGTTTTGGAGCAGTGGCTTCTTTCTTGCTGAGCAACCTTTCAGGTAATCGATATAGGACTTGTTTTACTGTGGATATAGATACTTGTCTACCTGTTTCCTCCAGCATCTTCACAAGGTCCTTTGCTGTTGTCCTGGGACTGATTTGCACTTTTTCACACCAAATTACATTCATCTCTAGGAGACAGAATGTGTCTCCTTCCTGAGTGGTATGATGGCTGCGTGGTCCCATGGTGCTTATACTTGCACACTATTGTATTTACAGATGAACGTGGTACTTTCAGGCGTTTGGAAATTGCTCCCAAGGATGATCCAGACTTGTGGAGGCCCACAATTTTTTTTTTTTTTTTTTTTTTTTTTTTTTTTTTTGAGGTCTTGGCTGATTTCTTTTGATTTTCCCATGATGTCAAGCAAAGAGTCACTTAGTTTAAATGTAGGCCTTAAAATACATTCACAGGTACACCTCCAATTCAGTACACCTCCTATCAGAAGCTAATTGTCTAATTGTCTAAAGGATTTGCATCATTTTCTGGAATTTTCCAAGCTGCTTAAAGGCACAGTTAACTTAGTGTATGTAAACTTCAGACCCACTGGAATTGTGATATAGTCAATTAAAAGTGAAACAATCCGTCTGCAAACAATTGTTGGAAAAATGACTGGTGTCATGCACAAAGTAGATGTCCTAAACGACTTGCCAAAACTATAGTTTGCTAATATTAAGCGGAGTGGTTAAAAAAAGTTTAATGACTTCAACTTAAGTATATGTAAATTTCTGACTTCAAATGTATATGCAATTAGTATTATTCAGCCTTCTGTGAGAAAATGTGATTGCTTTTGCGCACATGCCACCCGTGGTTGCTGGACTACTGTATGCACTGTAATTTCTTTTTGTGCAAATAAATTACTAAAACTGGACGACTTAACAGAAACCAGATGAAACTGCTATCTACCGTTTAAAAAAAAAATAAAAAATTGTGATTTTTTTTTATTTTTTATACAACGATAAGTTTTTGATTGGCATTTTAAGTAAATATAGTGTTAAATATTTTTTTGCATATTTATCCATGTGTTATTTACTATATTAAATTGTGTGATATATCTGCATTATATCGGCCAACCTGCTCACTAGGGATGGGACGAAATGGTTCCCTCACGATTCTTCTCAATATACGATATGAGGTTTATGATTTGATATAATCTCGATTCTATATAAAAACACTTAAATTACAAAAAATGACAGAAATGTTATTTGTAATTTTTTAGAAAAAAAATTGAGCAAAATGCTAATTCCAATTTCTTATCAGAATAAGTTCTATAATACACAATATAAATTCTCAAAGTTCAAATAATAACAGTAGGGGCCTATAAAAAATTTTTTTTTTAAAGTTTAATTACATTTTATCATCAAAAACAACAGTCATATAACAAATCAAGTGAAAACAGGACAATTACTTTTTAACATACCATTGCATTATTTGTATCAAATGAAGTGCATGCAGATCCTCAGAGTACAATCCAAAACACAACACTGGAGTTATTTTTGTCAAATACAGAACTGCACAGCAGGGCATCACAGTATTACACACTTGTGAGATTTTGTTTAAATATAATGTGATTATTATTGATATATTATTATTATTGTTAGTATTATTTAATAATACTACATTGCATATGACATTTTACTATACAGTAGTAGTATATTTCTGTCGCAATGTCTTCAAATGACTTGTCCGGATAGGCAGCTCACTAGGTTTTAAGAAACACTAAGCTTATGGTTTCTTCTCTTTTTTCATATCCCTAAGTAGCATGTAACTGTTCTCATGTGTGGACATGAGTAAATCATTACAGGTCGGGTTAGGAAGTGTAAATATCCATTACCACAGAAATGATTTGCACTAATAACAGTCACAGATCTCTCTAAACACCGGAAGAGGCATCTCAAAACACATGAACTAAAAATCTGGAGTCTGAAAATACACAGCCTGTGGTTTGTCGTTCTGCTTTCTTCTGAGGTGTTGTAATGGTCAGAACAACTGCAAAAACACACAGACTGTGGGAAAGTTATTTTCTCTTTCATTTTCACTTTCCAGGTCTTGTGAATGAAGGACATGAGAATTAGTGTTCTCACGTGACACAAGAGTCCTTGACTGTGGCCTGAGTTTGAGAGTCCCAAGTTGGCATTGTCCCAATTGAGGACATCCCAAAAGGGTGACTTTGTCAAATTAAGCTAATTTCTGGGAAACATTTGTCCAGAAACTTTAGTAAACCCAGCTTATATATTAGCCAAAGCTTATCTGTTCACTCTAAGTACACTCTACAGAGGTCACTGGCCTTCAGACTAAATGGTGTGTGTGTTGGAGTGTTTCCTCTATTGAACATGTCAGCATGGATTGAATGTGTGAATTAATTTGTTGTGGTGTTCCAGCAGCTGAGGATAGGATGAGGATAGAATACACACTTCTCTTTACAAACACATTGGGTTTGCTCCAAAATCTAGTGAGCTGCCTTCAGAGGCAGCATTTTAAGGCATCATAGATGCACTCCCAACGTAAAGGCTATTCCAAAAGGCAAATACCTTAATAATAATGCCAACTGAGGTAACCTCTTTTTGGCCAGATTGTAAGGTACTATCATATGTATCCTTCACAGAGAAGGTAATCTCACAAAGCATTGTAATGAGCTCGGTGGAAAAATAAATCCAAGGTGGCAGATGAAGAGAGACACATTTTTGTTTTATGGATGCCTTCAAAACAGCAAGACACAACGCAGCTGAATGAAATAGAATGGAGGTCTAATTTGTAGAATTATAACTTGACATTGCATCTTTAAAACGTGGTGCGAGTGGCACGATAAGGGTCAAAGCCACTCATCTAGTGCAGGTTTATGTAGAAAAACATTTGAATCCTGCTAGGCACATGCAGGTGTCCTGTGAAGTTCCCTTAAAAGTATAGATGAATCTCCCATGACAGGCCATCTCTCTCCTCTTCACCTGTGTGACTGACTGAGCACCAGTGGGCAGGGCCAAGGGTGCAATGATGAAAAATAGACGTTGATGTCTTGCTGAAGAGGCAGTCAAATGCAGATGTATTTGGCCCTTGTGACGTCACAAGTACCACAAATTCCAAACGAGATGTTTTTGCAGCCTGGTTTAAATAAATAATCTTCTTCTATAAAGGGGAAGCTTCCCATTCTGAATTTATAGTACAATGACCTCTTATATGTCAAAAGATCAATGAAAATGTTATTCCTCATGTCATGACCTCTTTAAAAATGTATAAAATGATAGAAAACTGACTATTTTACCCAAAATATATGTGTGCTATGTATACTTATGCTCATTAGAGTATCGCAACATTCCACTCACAAATTGAAATGAAGAGTGTCCAAGTCGTTCAATTATGAGGCTCCATTTCAGTTAGGATACTGCCTTAGAACACAGCTGCCTTTTTAGGCAATGAGGCAGCATATTAGGTTTTGAAACAGACCCACTGTCATTCTCTGTAGATATTCAGCTCACACACTCATCTATGATTTTCCAGCAGTTAAGGCGCAAACACTCACATACACACACGTTTCCCATAATGACAGCTCTGAATTTAGACTTTCCCTTTCTTGGCTCACCACACCCTCCTCAGATATTCACACACACAAGGGTGGTGACATCAGTCGCACAATGACGGAATGCTGGAACTGACTTTACTTATTAGTGGTGTTTTCCAAGACAAGCTAGTAAACACTGAATGACTAAATAGCAGTCACTATTGCTAATGCTCATACATAGGGTGGAGAATATGAACAGAGGTTTAACCCAAAGGAGGGACCATTTCTAGACACCACAACAGACCATATTATCAGCAGCAGCATCTTAGATTTTTGACGGGAATTAAAACAACACTGTGAGGGATAGACTTACCATCTCTTTATGGCATGCACTGTATAAAGCTCCAAGATCACATCTCATTTTCCACACTCATGTTGTCTGGAGTTTTTTGTCTACTGAAATTTCTTGGATGTATAAAAATCCAGCATAAGGTACATAGGTCTCAGTGCAGTTCAAAGCAATTAGAAAACAGACACACAACACAAAAGGGAGTAAGAAATTGACTGCCATGTATGTACAGCTACACACACACACACACACACAAAGGTCTGATCATTTATTAATATGCAGTTGAAATGAAGTGGCTGTTGACTATTATAGCTGCTTTCCTCTCACAGTCAGATGAAAAACACAATTCACTCCTAGAGCCCAGTCATGATCCAGGTTAATGACGCCTAAAGCAATGAACTGGCTACTAGGGCTAAGCGATATATCGAATATTCATGATATTATAGCGATAACTCGGCTGATGATACAAAATTAAGCAATATCGTGATGATTTTAATGTGCTTTTTATTTGGCCATTAAGTTTAATAAAAAGTGCATCAGTAGACTCATTTCACTATCCTTCTGGGCAGCAGAAATAATCAAAATAACACCAAATTGGCAATATGCAATATATGTGATTATAATATTGCAATGGGCTGCAATAAAAGACAGATAACCATGGTCTGTGTGTGCTTCAGAATGAGTGACAGGCTGTTCTGTGCACGTGCGGGACTCATGCATGTTTTTACCACTTTTAGAGCAGATCACATGCATTGTGAAAGAAATAAAGTCCTGAATGTTCAAACATTGTGGCAATTCCAAACAACAGAAACCGCTACAAATTATTATACAAATCTACAAAGGTGGCAGAGTATAACAGAAAAGGAGTGGACAACAGCGCTTCCCCAGATGCGGTGCATTGTAAACTACACAAATCACTTTCAGTGTCAAAATAAAAGCTCCAGGTGAAATGTTAATTTTTTTCAGTTTTTTGTTTTAGTCACAGTTTATCTTTTGATAAAAATGTCCTTTTAAATTAGTATTTCGTCATTTCATATTCATTAATTTTAGTCAGTTTTAGTCTGACGAAAATGACAATTTTAGTCAATGAAAATAAAATCTTTTAGTTGACGACGATGTGCAAAATGGACAAAAAAAGTGTCAAACTGTAATAGACCAAACTAATCAAATATTCAAACATTTAGGGAAAAAATGTATAAACATTTTCTAATTTAAAAATGTATCAAACATATAACTATACATATCCTACTGTCCATGTTGTGAAAAAAAACTGAGCTCCTGAAATAATAATGAATAGACTGAAGTATTAGCTACTTTTTTAGAAGTTAGCCTAATGTACTCTGAATTCTTCATGCTTTAGAGAAGTATTCATTTCCTGTGAAAGGATATTACATTGCGTGTAGCATGTTTCTTACAGAAACAGTGTATTCACAATGCAAGTTATGCAACGCAAATTACGATTATAGTGCGTCATTTAGTGCTTCACTGTGCAGCTGTAAGTTGTATTTCATATATGTTGTGGATATAGGCTAATATAGTGATTGAAATGTATAAATGTATGTATAAATAGGATGCATTTGAATGAGGTATTTACCCATTTTGAAGCTGTTCATTTGGCTGTGTTCAACTCACCCAGTTCAAGCGGAGAAACCCACAATTAATAATGGGTCCAATTAATTTATATCTAATATCATCTTCTATATACAGATTCTATAGATGTTTCTTCTCCTTTTCATATCTTGCACTGCTAATGTTTTGCAGTATCATTTTTATCTCATCATATTTTCATCAATAATATGCTTTAATAAAATTGTTTATTTATCATTATGATGCGTCTTTTTCGTCTCGTCGTCGTTATCGTTGACAAAATCCAAAAAACCCTCGGCAACAAACGTTTTTGTCAGTGATCTTGTTGAGATTAACACTGCAGGTGAAGGTGAGGTAAATAGAAATATATTACTTTTAAATAAAACAAATCTAATCTTCAAAATAATAATGATAATTCAGTATTATAATAATAAACTTGACTGGGTCCCACAGTAATCACAGTATCATGCAATATTCAACCGGATTTTCAAAAAATAAAATAGTAGTTTTGCACCTTGTTTATTTACAAAAAAAATATTTTAGTAAAAATATATGAAGGTAAATAATGCTTACTATGTATCATTTTATATAAAATATCAATATAAAATGCATATCAATGACAATGATTAAATCTAATTCTCCCTTGTGTTCATTTAGTGCAAAACTGTATGGAAACATGTTTTTTTTTTTTTTAAACAGATTTTTATTTAATGCCTTTAAAATATTTAATCTACTTGGCTACAATGGCTGTTTGCATGAAATTATGGTTCTTATGATTAAAATAAAAATCACTTTTGAGCCATTTCAGAGCAAATACATAATTATCGAGATATACTGTATATCGAATATCGTCAATAGGCTGAAAAATATCGAGATTTTTTGAAAGCCATATCGCCCAGCCCTACTGGCTACACAGCACTTCCTGCTGCTTCTTCTACTGTTTCCCTTTCAATGATATCCTAAATACATAGGCTGTGTCTCATTTGGAAGGCTGCATGCTAGGTAGGACGCGTCCTTTGAAGGCTGCAGTATACAGAGTGTCCTCCTTTAAACAAGCCTCGTTTAAAAAAGACGGACTTCGTAGGACAAACGGAAACGGAACATGGTAGCTATGACAGCACGCTACTCTTTAACAAGCGCGAGCGCTTTGAGTGAGCAGGGAATAAAGTCCCTTTAGAAGAGAATGTATGAGGTACATTTTAGGAGAGTTATAATGATGTAAAGAGAAAAGAAAATAGATTTTACAGGTGAACTTTTAGTCTAATACTTTATTTTAATTATATATGAATATAATTATACAAATTATATACTCTGTACCCATCTACTGAAGTACTTCAACTTGGGAATTAACATTCCTTGCGTTTGAACATCATATTTACGGGCAAATTGGCGTCATTTTTTTTTTTTTTTTTTACATTTCCGTTGAAGCAAAGAATTGTAGGTTGCGAGTGCCCACGAAGGATACACCTCATGCATCCTCCGAAATCCCGTGAAAGAAGGTCGCATTTGAAGGCTGCATTCGAAGTGTCCTACTCGCTTTTCTGAAACGAGACAGCCTCGATGATGTATGCGGCCGACAAATGCGACCTCCGGAGGACGCAGCCTTCCAAACGAGAGACAGCCATACTGATCACACGATCACACAAACACACACACAAAACTACACTGATAATTATTTTATATATATTTTTTGTCTTTAGTCTTAAGTATATGAAGAATGATTTGTTACTTGCTGGTCAGATGCAGGGGAGGGACATTGTCATTTTAGAGAGCATTTGATTGGACAAAAATCTGTATGGTGCAAAATCAGAGTAATCAATATTTTTTGCCTGTTTTCCTGGAAAATAAAACTCTATCATTTTGTCAACTTTTAGGAGTACAGTAGGTCTTTAAGACGGAAAAACCAACACAGACTGAGGGGTGTGTGTGTGGCTGCGTGTGTGTGTGTGTGTGTGTGTGTGTGTGTGTGTGTGTATATTGAGGTATCCTTGGGCGAATATCGTTTATTTGCTCACATGCTTTTCCATGGTTCAGTGTTTCAGGTGACACACACACAAACACACTGTCTCAATTTCACAAGAACAATCTCAGTGAATCAGGTCACTGAACTCTCGAGAGGGTGTTAAAACGCTGTCTTAGAATAGCAGTGCCTTCACTGGGTGAATCTTGCCATTTTCCCAGCATGCTTGGCAAATACCTTCGGTCAAAAGGGTCACAGGTCAATGTCCTTCTATAATTTTCCAAAACACTCTCTCGTTCACTATACAACCAATGGGCACTGATTTCACGTCCTCATTTTAACTTTGTACAGAGTACTTTACAGGAGACTCCAGCTTTCTGTATGACGTGACACATGGTTAATGTTTAAAGCTGAAATATGTAATTTTGTCTATGTTAAAATACTTTCTTGGTTCCTAGCTTAATATGCAGTGACACAAAGGAATAGTTCATCCAAAAATGAAATGTTTCTGTTACAGTTTACCATGATACATTTTAGTAAGGGGAATGTTGTGTAGTTTAAAAACCCTTTACTTAGGCGTATGACAAATTGTTGTTGTCATTTAACTCAACAGGGCTGTTTATAATGTCGGGGTTGTCTAGCCGTTTGAGAGGTTTGAATTCCTCTACAGCTCTTTAAAGTAAAAAACTTCTCAGTAGAATTCAAATGGGTTGCATAAGTTTTGCAGTCTGTGCTGCTATATTGAGAAAAGCTTGACTGAGTCACGCGAGTACCCGCTCTGCGCTATCATATCTCATATCGGGGGATCATCAGTTCATGCGCGTGCACCTGCATGCTCCAGAGATGTCACTGGTGAAAATGAGTCTTTAACCGCACGCGCAGATCCACGTTTCAGATGAGTAGCATTTTTAGCGCTTATAAAATTTTGTTAGAGCGGCTGCTGAAAATGTTTCAATGCATGAAAAACCCTGCTTTTCTCCTGGACACGGCTGTCAAATTAAAATCTGAAATTTTAATATCTGAATTTAAGATAATAAAAAAAATAAAAATTTAAAGTGCATTAGAATTTTAGATGTGTGCCAAACACTGATAATGACTGACAATGGTGGAGGTCTTTGGCCATAGCGTCTTGCCTTCTTATCAGTGTCTCACACAATGAGCAATGCATTTTAATATGATGTGTCAGGAAAGGAGTTACATTTCGAAAAGTGCATCTTTACCTATGTTCAGTTCCATTTTGTTGTGCTCCATGTAGCGTCCTGTTTGAACAGCCCCTATTTTTTTTTTTACTGTTGTTTGTGTGTACTGTAATTTCTGAGCCACTACAAATAAAAACATTGTTTTTCAACAGCTTTCCAAAACATCCCCCATCTGCTGTTGATGAGCAAACAGATTAGAGATAGACTGATATATCGGTTTTACCGATTAATCGGTGCCGATAGTTAGTTTGTGGAACTATCGGTTATCGGCAAAAATCCATGATGATAGTTTCCAATAGTTTTTCTTTTTTATTCCTCAACATTATACCTCATATGGTGAAAGAACATATGCTATATATATATGTATATATATATATATATAAACAAAACTCTTCATCTGGTGAATATATAGGCTATTAAAAGCTTAGCTTGTTAAATACTTGCATATGGAGCACTGTAATGGAGCAAAGTCTATAATTTTTATTTGATAGTATTTTTGGCTTGTTTATAGTAAAACATTTCCATGTTATACATCAAAAAATTTTCTGGTTATTATTGGAATTTTGGTTGCACAATAAAATGCTTTTGGTATTATATTTATTTTGGACTCTTTTAGCCTCAATGAAAAACTAAGAAATCTTAGATCATTCTATAAATTGATTTAAAAAGAAAACTATCAGCTGAGTAATCGGTTATCTGCCTTTTCCACCACCTTAGTTATCGTTATCAGCAAAATCCACTATCGGTTGACCTCTAAAACAGATAGTCCTGTCCCCAACAAATGCCATTATTCAAGTCAATGTTGTTGTGTCGGGCTGGACAAGCCACTCAAAATGAAATTTTTTATACTGCCACAGAGACAAAGTGTTTACAGTTTTCTAGAAAATATACCTACAAATTGCTTACTTGTTGTTTTTACATATTAAGAAGAAATACAAGTATTTTAACACTGAAAAGGTAACACACTTCAACTTTTATAAAATGTAAAATTTACTTTCTCAGTCCTGTGGACAGCCCTAATGGTTACGGTTTCTTTAGTTAACCATGCTGAGAATCTGGACAGGGAATGTTTGTTATTATACAGTACCGAACAGTACTCAAATGGAAATGCTACTGGAAGCGTTCGGCCCAATGGAAGAAAAGTGGCTCGACAGATAAAGCAACTCAAGTACTCGGGGTGGGATGGGGGCGATGGTGCACGTACCATCGGAAATTTTTTAAAGGGTCATGAAGCCCCAAACCAAATTTTTTGAGATGCTAAGAATTTTGTACACATAGCACATCATTGAAAATATTGATGGCACTCATTATGTGTAAAACACGAACGTGGTTAATTTTTGTTTTGCTTTTTCCATTTATTATATTCTTCCGGTTTAAAAACAAAAGTTCATATAAAGCAATATCACAAAATGTGTCTGAGATGTGATTGGTTAGAGAGCACTACCGTTATATTCTGAGCATTTCTCCACATTATTCATGAGAAGGAATGCTTCCATCCAATCACTGCGCTGCCTCATGCATGAGCTCACATTACAGCGGAAAATTCAAATTCAATCGTTTACTAGATATCCAAAAGCACAACTGTATGTTCCACTTTGTTTTCGGTTAATGAAATAATCTATACCTAATACTTTTGGATGATAAATTCTACACACATTTCCACCAATTTCTTCAGCCTTTTCTATACAGCCGCTCAGGGATACTGCTGCGCCATTATTTGAATGAGTTTTTTCCATGTCTGTCTATTATTAAATAGTGTTAACTATTAAAAATAAACTCACCCCTAAATGGCACTTAAAAACAAAATGAACAGTGGCTGGTCAATTTACATTTCAGTCAGACAGTCTCTTACTGTGTAAATGGGCAATTCTTGTCCAGAATGAGGTGTAAGGTGTTGTAAAGTCTGTCAATGCAAGACTATCTTTGGCACGAAAAAAGCCAATAGAACTGATGGAGTGATCTGGCCTTGACTGCTGCTTATATAACACTTCACTGCAGTGAAGGAACTGGCCTCACCTCCCTTGACAATACAGTGTTTGAAGCAAGATTGTGTCACACACACTTTGGTGTGTGTGTGTGTGTGTGTGTGTGTGTGTGTGTGTGTGTGTGTGTGTGTGTGTCTATAACTGAGGTTAAGATGGATGCCCCTGTGTGAGCTGCTAGAGCTGCCAACCAAGCAAAGAACAAATTAGTCTAGACAAATTAGAGTAGAGAACAAGTCCTACACAAAAACTGCATTGCCCAGCATCCTTCAGGAAAACATCACTCTCTATAGAGCCAGAGACTATTTAGCAGAGATGGGCCACTTCTATTAAAATGAATGGGACAAATTAGATCAACCAACTGTCAACAGATGTAGAAAGGAAGTCCCGCCTTACAGGTAAAAGAGCCAATCACCTTTTAGTTACAGATATCACCTGTCAATCAACTCGAGAACACGCATGTGCATTATCTATGCAAGCCAAGAATAATTAGTTTTTTGTGTAATCTAAGGCACAGAAGCACAAATAATGATTCCAGTGTTGCCAGATTTTATTGCTGATTTGAAATATGTTCTTTGATTATAATCTTTTCAAACTGTTTATGAGATTTCGGTGTATCCCCATTCAAGCAGATAGGAGCTGTATGGTCATGACTGGAAATAGCTTCCCGAGAGCATTCCAAAGATGGACGACAGTGGACTGACTTGCTAGAAAGACTCTGATAAGAGTGCAACAGTCTGGTTCCGAAAATAAAAATACATTAATTGATTGTTAATTTATAAACTTTTAAAGACAGATCAAATCCTGACAGGTCAGTCAGAGTCACGGTAAACAAAGTGTGCCAAAAGACCACTGCAGCGACCGCCCACTCTCATAATGCACTGTAAATTACACAATCGAGTCGCTTTTCTTTCCATTTAAACTACTTAAATATATATATATATATACACTGGGGGCCGAAAGTATGGAATAATATACAGATATTGCTCTTATGGAAAGAAACTGGTACTTTTATTCACCAGAGTGGCATTCCACTGATCAAAATGTATAGTCAGGGCATTGATAATGTGAAAAATTACTATTACAATTTGAAAAAAACAAATTTGTCAGCAATGACAGCTTTGCAGATCCTTGGAATTCTAGCTATCAGTTTGTCCAGATACTCAGGTGATATTTCACCCCAAGCTTCCTGTTGCACTCGCCAAAGATGAGGCTATCTTGTCGGGTACTTCTCCTAACAGTCTAGCTGATCCCACAAAATCTCAATGGGGTTAAGATCCATAACACTCTTTTCCAATTATCTGTTGTCCAATGTCTGTGATTCTTTGCCCACTCTAACCTTTTCTTTTTGTTTTTCTGTTTCAAAAGTGGCTTTTTCTTTGCAATTCTTCCCATAAGGCCTGCACCTCTGAGTCTTCTCTTTACTGTTGTACATGAAACTGGTGTTGAGCGGGTAGAATTCAATGAAGCTGTCAGCTGAGGACATGTGAGGTGTCTATTTCTCAAACTAGAGACTCGGATGTACTTATCCTCTTGTTTAGTTGTACATCTGGTCTTCCACATCTCTTTCTGTCCTTGTTAGAGCCAGTTGTCCTTTGTCTTTGAAGACTGTAGTGTACACATTTGAATGAAATCTTCAGGTTTTTAATTTCAAGCATTGTATAGCCTTCATTCCTCAGAACAATGATTGACTGATGAGTTTCTAGAGAAAGCTGGTTTCTTTTTTGCCATTTTTGACCTGATATTGAACTTAAGACATGTCAGTCTATTGCATACTGTGGCAACTCAAAAACAAACACAAAGGCAATGTTAAGCTTCATTTAACAAACCAAATAGCTTTCAACTGTGTTTGATATAACGGCAAGTGATTTTCTAGTACCAAATTAGTGGTTTAGTATGATTATTCAAGGATAAGGTGTTAGTCAAAAATGACTTTTTTCAAATAGTGATGGTGCTGTTTTTTACATCAGTAATTTCCTGACTATACTTTGTGTATACTTTATCATTTGAATGCCACTTTGGTGAATTAAAGTACCAATTTCCTTCCAAAACAAACAAACACAAGTACAAAAGTTTGGAATAATGTACAGATTTTGCTGTTTAGGAAGGAAATAATAATATATTTCAGTCATAATATCTTAACTTTAAAGCCCTCCAGCTTTTATTTTAGCTGAATACTCCAGGAAAAATGTTGAATATTTGTTTGTAGGTTAGTTCAAAGTAGTTTATTTAGCTTATCATGTCAAATCTGGTCAAATGCTCTACCAGTGGCATTCTCAATGGATGTTATAAGCAGACCAAACTATTGAGCATCTACATCTAAGATGTAGTTCGTGTGTAACTCTTTCATAATACACATCACTATGAGAGCTGAAAACAGCAGCGCAACACGAGCCCCGCGTGTGCTATGAGTGTGTGTCAACAGAGCAGCACTCATTCAGTGAAGCACACTGCACATGCGGACTGTATATTTATTTATTAAATGCAGCCTTTTGGGATTCACAAAACAAAATCGATTTCACAAAATCGTTTTTGTCTTCAAG